>NW_021680492.1:775414-799693 GCF_001412515.2 Diachasma alloeum | reverse complement strand
CAGTAGTATGAAACTTCAACTGCGTGAAACACACAGTAGTATGAAACTTCAACTGCGTGAAATACACAGCAGTATGAAAATTCGGCTGCGTGAAACACACAAACTTCACGCATGCGTGGAGTGTATGGAGTGTACGGGAGTGATTCACGCAATGGTGCGAATAGTTACGGCCTCGGGATATTACATATAATGAAGTCCCTCTATTTTTGACAGAGCTGATGCTTTGCATTAAGACTGTCTGCAATGTTCGGAATTTATGTAATCCTCACATTCTGTATACGATATAACATATTAAATTCTACTAAATTGAAATGTACCAATCCAATTACACATTGATCAATCTGAATTCCACGCTGTATGATTCAAACTTGCCATGTTTCAATTTGTTATGTGCCATTCGATAGATATAGTTTGAACATGTGGAATTCCAGAAAAAACCAAGTCCATTGATCCCCGCCATTGAGTTTTACGAATTTTGTGGTCTTCTTGAATGGCACCTAGTTGAATTATACCTGTCGAATTATGCACGATAACATTTAGAAGTGTAATTTAAATATTTACAAGTTTAAATTTCACTTGTAAATGTTTAAATTGCAGTATAATGTGTGAGTGGTACATTGCAATTTAGTAGAATTCAATACGTATATTATATGGCTCACCCCTCATGGACGGGGCCCTCCTGGTACGAAGCGTAGTGTGCGCTCAATACGACTCGAATTGAATTATTTCTAATGAATGGAAAATTATGAAACCGATATCTGATTGAATCTACAGTATTGCGGTTTCCAATTTTGGTTGTCTAATTAAGTTATTCTACATAGATTCGGAAACAATCAATTTTGAAAGCAAGCGGTCCTATTTGCACGGGTCAATACGATGTACATGTGGTTCATTCGGCTTAAAAAAAAAAATCTGATTCATATTTTCCCTGCATCGCGTTCGTGTCGCAATTGCTTGAGTGATTGTTTTCGTGGCTCATAATAATGTTGGTGTCTGAATAAAAAAATTTTACCAGGAACTGGAATTCTTCTGTGTAACTAATTTCGTATGCTAATATTTCCATATTCTTATTTAATTTCAGAATTACCATTTTCGTGATGTTAGGTATTCTTTGCCATAATTTTCTCACAAATAATTCGGAGAATTGTTCTCATAAAAAATGTTATCGCAATAACTAGAGGCATAAATACGCCTCTAATGACTGAAAACAGCACTGACAGAAAAGTGCCGCATGTAGGGTAATCAGAGCAATAACTAGACACCGACCAAAAGATAGACGATTTCAACTTTTTTTTAGTGTTCTATAAAAAATATAATAGAAATTGTATTACAAATTTCCATTTTTAATAATAAAACTAATGTATAATAATACGATGATTTTCTTATTTCTTGTGGATGAACATTTTGAACGTAAAAAAAATCAAATTCTCACGAGGTACAATGTTGGCCCTCCGTGCACATGGAGAGAAATGTTCAGAAAAGAAACGAAAAGATACGTAATTTTTATTGAATATTTCTCTCCGTGTGGCGGTGTGAGTAGTTACAAAACAGTCACAAAGTGTTGACGGGACAATGTCAAACAACAGTCATGAGGACACATAAACACGGTATCTGTTCGATTATTATTATCGAAAAGGATCATTCTTCATTTTTAAATATGCAGAAGGATGAATTTGCTTGAATAATCATTCAATATGACCGCCTATCTATTCGTAACCCACCGTCTATCTCCTGGTCAATCGTCCATCAATTGCGTGTTTGGGCTGTATCTCACTTTTTCGTCATTTTATCATTTATTCCTTCGTTGTTTCCACTTCAAATTGTAACAAGAAAAAAAATTGAAAACAAGAAAAAAAATCGTTTGGTTTGTTGGTCGCTTGCTCCCATTGCGGGTGGGTTGAAGTGGCTGTGACCCATTACGGGTCGAACCAATAACTTCCCGACCAATTCCATTTTTTTGTTTATTAGAAAGAAAAGACGCAAATTTTGAAATTGCCATCTGGATAACAAGAAAACGGCTGAGAAGATTTTGCTCAGAATCCAATCGAAATCGAATTACATGTAGATGCATCGACCGTACTAAACAAAATTAAAATCCATCGCTATTCCCGGTAAAATTGTAGAATTTTCAAAGAAAACTCATTTTTTTTTATTTTTTCACGTTTTATGCGAATAACTAATGAACCACTGAGACGATTGTCTTCATAAGCGAATCAGTTCAATTCACATCAACCCTTCGATTCACTGAGAAATAAAATTATTTTTGCCAAATATTTATTTACTTGCATTTATTTTCTCAAAATCGTATTTCTCCAATCGAGTCATTCCTAGGTGAGCCTGATTAGGTTTCAATTATGACAATCATGTTGCTCTAGACGATGACTATGTTACACATGACCTTGGATGAACTCCAACGATTACTCATTTTTCCTAATTTTCTTATTTTCTGCAGGGAAGAATTTCGATTAATTTTTTAATGTTTAGGGAAGGGTGGGGTAAAATGGACACTTTGGACTTTTTTAACATTATTCATAACTCAGAAACAAATTTATTAATTGAGATCTGTTTAAGCTCATGACAAAGGGAGAGAATTGTTGTTTGTATTAAAAAAAAAAAACTAAATTTCATCAACATTTCAACCCGTCATTAACATTTAAAAAAAAGTCTAAAGTGTCCATTTTACCCCAGCCTCCCCTATAATCATTGAGGGAGTTCACTCGAGGTCATAACTAATATGATCATCTTCTAGAGCAATATAATTGTCATAATTGAAACCTAATGAGAATTGCCTGGAAAGGATTCGGCTGGAGAAATACGATATTGAAAAGATAAATACTTCTCTCTGAGTAAATGGAAATTTGGCAAAAATAATTTTTTTTTCAGTGTTGAAAAAAAAGTTTTGAATCGATTCATTTGTTCAGAAGATATTATTGGACAAAATTTGGTAAATTACGTACATATACACACACATACACACATGCAGAACATGTCTTCAAAAACGTATCAGGATGATTCTAGCGACCAAGAAATGTGGAGAAATCGTGGAAATTCCACATTCGATTTTCGGGGTCATTACAATAACTTCCTCCCTTCGGGTCGGGAAATTAAAACAAAAAAATCATCACCTGTTTTCCCCTGATGACAACAATGAGAGCAGCACCGGCAGCTGTCAGTGCCCAGGTGAAGAGGGTCCCTATGAGGGCCTGAATGAGTGGTGAGAAATCTCTGATCATCTTGGATCCTCTGTCAAAAATTCAATGTCAAAAACTCAAAAGAAAACACGAGAAATCAATATCACCTTTCGTGATAAGTTTCTGTCATGTACCACTGTTTCCCCGTAATGCAATGTCTCTCTGATACATGGAATCACTAGATTGTTCGAATAACACCAAACAACATTCAAGAAACCCAGTCCCGGTGCTGCTTATCTCCACCACCTCTCCAACAAACTTCCACCGCCTATCCAAACATTTTTAATCACCCTCACCGGCGAATAACGAACATCTGTCAGTTTTCACTGCTTCACTGTGGTACCTCTCAATGGGTCCGACTATCAGCCTTGTCAAAATAGTGAATGGAACACTGTTAAAGCACACGTGCACCTGAGTTCACATGACGTTCACCGGGGCGGTTGGTCGCGTATATTTACACCTGATGATTCTAAATAAATTCATTTAATTTCATTCCAATCCCACATCCTCCCTGAAGTTCGAGGTCATCAGGAGCTAACTTTCGCGGACTCGAGTACCTCAGGGACATGAATATGCGGATGAAGGTCTTGCAATTTTTATTGAAATATCGTTTCACTCTCCATGACCTCAACCGTTCACTGTTGCGTGCCAAAACAGAGCCTTGACTATAATATCCACTTGGATTATCCACAACTCGTATCAGCCTGTTCTACCAATGTCCTCTCAATGCTTTTGAGGGGTAGAACGCCTGCTATTTGCGTGGGCATTCGTGTTTATATGGGATTACACGTGGAGCTCCATTTCCAAAAAATTCATTTACTCCAATTTTATCAGCCACCTTGCGGCGTTCACCTCTATTGTTATGATTCTATTATTTATCAATCGACATTAGATGTCACTAGCGTTTTCTTCCACGTGACCACGTGGTCCTGCGCAGAAATCTGTCCAATACAGATTGAAAAAATATGTGAAGATGGCTTCTGCTTCGGTGAGTGTCAATACAAATTCTGTTTGTTTTTGTCTCATTCATAGCATGAACTATTTCCTGCATTTATTATTGTAACTGGGGTTCAAGGTAGTTGGATAATGTCTGCTCACTTTTTTCTGCGATTTCACAATTGTACGATTTCTCCATCACCATATGATTGTGAAGGACAGCCCTGTCACTCACATAAGACGTGTCAAATCGTAGAAACAGTGAACAATCAATTTCAAGAAAATCATTAATAAATTCCACAATTTATAGATAATAAATCATTCGAGTCTGTGTTATGTATTTGTTGAATTGAAAGTCTTGGGAATCGGTGGAGGTTGTTGTCATTTTTTGGATGATGTTTGCGTGACTTTCAGGTACCACTACTGATGGATGACGATACAATCGGATTTGGAGAGGAAGAGGATGCCCAAAGTGGGAAACTCAAGTTAGAATTGATTTTTAGATTTCTCATAAATTCAGTAGCGAAGCGGTAGAACGGTTCAAGTCGATTTTGACGGCTGGTCAATTTTCAATAAATATCTCGGAATCTAAGGCAAATAGCAAAATTTTTGTCATAACCTTTTCTATAGACCGAATTAAGAGCTACAAAAAAGTTCTTATGAAAATTTTACTATCTCCCTTAGATTCCGAGATATTCTCCGAAAAGCCAGCTATGAGCTAAGACGACTTAAACCGTTTCGAGGTATTTGGGCAATAAATCTACATTTTTTTCAGGCATCCTTATGTCACTTTTTTCCACCTGGCGTTCAGAACAACAGCAATAGTAACCTACGTACTGTGCGGAATGTTTTCCGACAGTTTTATAGCAAGTTTTGTGGCAATAATTTTATTGCTATCCATGGACTTCTGGACAGTGAAGAACATCACTGGAAGATTGATGGTGGGGCTCAGATGGTGGAATTACGTAGACGATAACGGCAAGAGCCACTGGGTCTTCGAGTCAAGAAAGGTTCAAATAATTCACATAAATTTTCACTGTAATTCAATATCGCTTTACAACCTCATGCATTCTACACCCGAGAGGTTGAAGGCTCTGAGAGGTTTTTCTTTTAAAATTCTTCCCTCCAGTTCCTGGATTCACCGGCCTTGGGTCAATTTTTTTTCTGTTTGGCATATAATGCATACAATACACTGTAAATAATTCCATGAATAAATTTTCGTGAATGTCCATTCAATCTTAAAAAGAAGATAACGCTTATTTATGTTGAAACTGCTATGTGCCCCTTGTTCCAGGGTTCTCAGCAGAATCGTATAAACGCATCAGAGTCAAGAATTTTTTGGCTCGCTCTGATCCTCTGTCCACTGTTCTGGAGTATTTTCTTCATTATAGCACTGTTTGGACTCAAATTCAAGTGGTTACTGCTTATTAGCATTGCTCTGATACTGAATGGCGCCAATCTTTATGGATACGTTCAGTGTAAAATGGGAAAAGACCAGAGTATGTCAACAGCGACGAGTGACTTTTTGAAGAAACAAGTTATGCAGAATGTTATGGCTTCGATGATGACTAAAAGCCCACCCACAACGACCGCCGGAGGACAACAGCCTAATATTATTTAATTAATTTTGCCATTTGTGTGATACTCCTGTCATGAGTGATTATTTAATTTGAACATTTTTTTGTACATACTATTTTTAAGTGTTTGCTTGTGTTAGTATACGAGTTGTGTCCATATTTTCACTGATTTGATGAGTAATTATGTCGAAAGTACTGCATCTCTGACGATATTTTGTTCAAGAGGATGGAGGAGGACACTTCTTTTCCAAATAAATGATAAACGATCAAAATTTACATTGTTAGTTTCTATTCTATGCCACAAGGCAATACATAATGTACATGGTATTTCTCCTTGTCCACTGAATCATCCTATTACACAATAATTATTATTCCGTTTTTTTATCTCTCATTTGTTTGTAATAATCAATTAGTAACATTGTATTTACTATTTTTTTCTGCCTCAGCCTGTTGTATTCTTTCTGGCAAGAAAGTATCACAAAATAATTTCCCATTCTCTCAACGTTCTTCAGTATTTGACATAATTTAATTTTTTTTTTCTCCTTTAAAATTCTTTTTCTCTTTCAAGTGAATTTGTTTCTTTTTTCCGAATGCTGCTATCACTGTACATTTTATTAAATGCTGTCCATTTCATTTGGAAAAACACTTTTATGGGCTAAATATGGTTTATGGACATCCAGTGACATGTCAGAGTACCGAAGGTAAATATCGTGCGATTTTTTTTAAGAACAAGAATACAACAAACCACTAACTTCTATATACTCTGTTTTTTTTACTCTTCATTTTTCCCTATCGATTCGAAAAAATTACGATGTAAAATTATTCAAAATATGCACTGAAATATGTTCTTATTTAAGGTACAAAAATTCAGTAATGTTAATAATTTACATACTAAATTATACATTCATAACGAGAAAGTTCATTCGGCTTAAAAAAAATTAATCTGATTCAATTTTTTACGCATTCATATTCGTTGAGAAATGGAACAGTTAGAATTTGTCTTCAGCAACTATAATAACAATAATATTTGTGTCTTCTGGCGGTATTTTTTTTACTGCAACACGATTCTGAGATGTTCATTAGATGGCTCGAGACTCAAAGAAATGAAAAATTTACTGAGGGTGATTTTTTAAATAAAGGGGGATCGAAATTGTTGCTTCGAAGGATTGAAAATCGTACGGTAACGTAAAAATTCATGGAATTTACAATTACCGAAGAATTTTACAGACACCAGTACGGGTTGGAATGTATGAAATTCTCTACTTACTTATTATTCGAATGATATAATTAAATAATTTATTTAGCTGCGCGTGAGAAAAAATACTTTCAATTAATGCTGCTGAGAATAAACTTCCAAAGCAACAATTTCCTTGGCGCATGGTGGATTTTGATATTAAATAATAAAAATATTTATAATACGACAAATAATGCGAAACATGAAAATACAAATAAGACAAATTAAGTAATGAATAATTTGAGCCATAAAAAAATAAATTTTCTAATAAATCAGCGAATTGTCTAGCTACGCATTAAAAGACGGCTTCCGTTTTGTTGAAAATCTAGAAACTAAATTTCTTCTTCTTCCTTCTTAAGTCACGTAGCATTTTAAATGCAGTAATTTTTTTCATAAAAAATATGTAAAAAAGACCATTTTATTAAATATAAAAAATTGTTTTAAATAAAACTAGACGTCACGAGTCAAATTGGGAGGGAGGGGGGAAGGTGACAGATTGAAAAAAAATGTACCTGTCATTTTTTTCCCTTTCATTTTTCCATTCAACTCTGCGAACACTCATAATCCTGGATAGACTGTCAAAATATGCGCACGTTCGTTATTTTCATTATAGATTCTTCATTCTCATACTTTTAGAATAAATGCTTATATCTTATTCGTGTTCGATTCTACCCAATGACAGACGGTGCATTTATGTACACATAGTCGCAAATTCCTGGCCCTTGTAATTCCGCTTCAAGTTTTTCCTTACTCTTTAAAAATAGGTACGGTCTTCAATTATAGGACAAGTCTTATATAGGGCAATATTAAGGTACGGTAACAAATGAGTGAAATTTCAATGGAAGTATTTCATGGGATCATGGGAGAAAAATAAATTTCAATGTACAACTCCTTTAATCTCAAGCGTTTAGTTTTGTTCAAAAAGCATCACCAAGCCAATTTCAGGAAATTATTTCTCATGCAGCCAGTAACGTATAATCTCGAGTACATGAAATTTCTCGGGTAATTTTAATGTCAATAGCCCATGGCAAATATCAGCAATAAACTTACGATATAAATTTCAAAAATTGGGGAATATAAATGAGTATTTATTTATTGTCCGTACAGGCTAAAGGATGTTAAAAAGGTTTCAATATTATTTTGAAATATTTGATGAGTTCGAAAGTTTTATTCTTCTCGTTTTACTTTTATTCTCGAATATCAAAAGATCTAGGATTGGTAATTCCTGTAATTGGATTGGCATTAAAAGTAATGGTCAGGTCACTAAGATAATGAACAAGTTTTCTTTTTCTTTTACTTCACTTCGACATACCGTGTATCGATCGTATATTTGTTTTTTTTCTTCGAATAAAGTAATGAATAATTAAGGAAGGGTACGTAAGTGATTAGTTAACGTCGGAGCTTTGTACATTGCGGTATAAGGGCCACAGGACAACATTGCGTGCATTTTAACATACAGTGCTCTTATCCAAATTATTTTCTTTTCACAGACATGTGCTGCGCTCAGAATGGAATTTTCACCTTCCATAACATACATAATAGGCACCGTTCACGTTCATTCATCCCTCAAGTTCGCATTTTGTTTTTGTTTCATCGGTTCAAACCTAATGGCATTAAAATCTCTTAATCTCTAAACTTACAACGGCCTTAGTTGCTAGGTAATTTTTTTTAATGGTAGTGTAATCAGAATTGTTTCCAATCGATATGTTCTTCTTGCACGATTGGAAAGAATGTAGCATTCGATAATTGTCATTTTTGGCAGTACGTAATTTTTTAAAAATGTTTTTTTTCATGTCAGTGAGCGGAAATTTTCATTACTCTGACGTTGTTCAATTATAAAGATTCCCTGAAAAAAAAGTAACAGGGATTGTCAAATACACGTTGATTTGAGGATACTTGATAATTGCCACTATTTGGCAACTTTCTCTCTTGTATTTTTTGTAGAGCATAATACGAGCGCTGGATCGAGTCTATTTTTTGATTTCGCAATTCTTCAACGTATTGGAACTGTGAGTAAGCCTCTTTCCAGTTGTAAATTTTCTTGACGTGACAGAATGCTTATAAATATTTTCTTTGCCAAGTTTTTTCTCCTCTTCCTAAAAGTCAAAGATAATTGGTGGAAAAACGGCACAATGGGTATGAGGACGTAGATTAAAAGTTGGATAATAATTATCAACGTCAGCCTACCTTAAAATTAATAGCGCGTTATAATAGATGCGCGAGTAATTGTTTCTCAAGAAATTTTCGTATGATTCTGTTTTTTTTCCTTCCTTTTCAAACGGAGACCTCAAAATTGCAATAGTGATTCTTTATATTCCGATATGTTCCAGCTCGATTGATATTGAGACACATAATACCGCCGAGTTTTTTTTACCATTTTCACCTAATTTGATGCATTTACAATAAATGATTGCGACATTATTCGTAACTCAGAAGAAATATTTAAGACCGATGATTTCCTATGTTTTCTTTAATTTTTACTCTGAAAAATTCGTAAGGCGCATATTAAACTGAAACCATCACGTGACATCGGATTGTATAACATCGGATTTTACATTTTGCAACCGACAGACACGTGCTCCCAAATGGCAGTCTTAGTTCGGCATTCATAATCAACCGATTTCTCTTTTAAACTAATTGGAAATTGTTTTGTGCTAGTTTTAATTAATTTTTGTCCTATTAAATTGTTAATTTGAGTAAAAATTTTCCTACAGCGTTATTCCTCGATACTCTACAAATGAGCGAGAATGAAAATTTCCATCTGGTAATTGCGATCTGCCGGAAAATCACACGAGCAATAGACAGTACTTATTTTCATTACCCATTTTTGTTTTTGTTTTCTATTCTCATTACAACCATTAGCTGTCTGACACTGCAAAATACAGTAGTTAAAAAACGCAATAACTACCATTCACTCATTGTCTCTTCTAGCGAGTTTGCAAAACACAACGATTATGCCAGTAAATGAGCTGCCTTGCGGGGGGAGTGGGTGGGGACATCACTCAGAGATGAAACCCCATATTTTCGTAGTCAGGAGTGATTTTCAATTTTTATTCCGTTCTTCCTTGATTCTCGGTGAATTCTTCTTCTCTATTCAAACACGTCGCACTTTTGCCCTTTCTCCAGTACTCTCCCGGCTCCTAATATGGCGCTCTCCCCGGTCTCTCGTTGGTTCTCTGAACTCGCGTGTTTCTGGTTGTCAGTTGGCATAATGATCGAATGATCCTAAATATTCCAAACTTGCACGATAGCAAAATTGATATTGGTCCTGAAAATACAGAGGGAGACGATTAATATTCAACCAAGAGTTCCATTTCTATTCTCAAGCTGTACGAGATTGGAACAAAAAGCTTTTACGTCGGTTGAAATTTATAAATACTGTTACTCCAGCGAACAATATTCTCAATTCACTTCGGTCTCCTCAATTCCTTGAAAACCGGGCAGGAAAGATGAGGGATTTATTATGGAACTGCTAAATTGGGAAACTATCTTCTTACTTTCATGAAAAAGATATCTGATTTATTGCAAACGGAAATTGAGTGCTTCCTTTCTTTATAATCGATGAAAATACCCAGAGAACATCATTTACAACTCCGTCAAAGTGGTCCCTTTCCATGCAAACGTCATATATTGACGAAAAACATTCTTTTTTTCTCATAATTGGCGGGGACAATCGTGTTCCCAAATTGAAGGCTATGATACACCAATGAAGTACAATTTATTTTTTATTTTTTGGATCATTAGTATGGCAGTATCGTATAATGAATGATCCAAAAGTTGAGAAAAAAATTATAGTTTATTGTGTCATAGCCTTCAATTTGCATTATACTACATATGATGGATGTGGTAACCAAAATTCAAGTCAGTTAAATAAAAACTCGAATTTTTCTAATTTTTTGAGTATAAAAAATAAGTACTAAAATCATCAGCGTAGTGGAGACAATCCTCGGCAACTTTCAATTTTACCGCGGTCTCCCCTTAACTACTTCTCAAGTCGAAAAATTTGGTTGGACTCATCGGTCCATTTTTGAACTAACGCGTTTTTGCCACCACTCTGGCCTGCTCAGTGAGAATAGGTAAATAGTCCAAATACCCAATAAAATGCACTTACCTTTCATTGAATTCTTTCAAGTTCTTCAAAGACAGAAAAATTTTCAGTCATTGGACTTTGCAATACTTTAAATTATGGAACTTTTGGAAAAATTTGCACTACTTGAACTTGAAAAAATTTCAATATTCGAAACCAATAAGGATTTTCGAAGATGTAAAAACTATAAAAAATGTGATAGTTATTAGAAATCAAAACTACAGTTTCTGTCAGCGCAAAATCCTCAAAAATTCTAGTTTTCATCCTCAAGTACACGACAAGATCCCCTTCTTTAGTATTTACTGATGAGTAATTTGTCGGTTCTAATAAACTCTTTTTCCCTTTCTCTAACTTTAGGTCAAAAACCGGCCAAATGAGCCATTGAACAAGACGAAATACCAATTAACGTAAGAAAAAAGCCAAGATCAAAAAAGCCAAGACCAAGTGTTGTTGACCTGGGTATTCAACATTCAGGACCAAATTTTTCGACTCGGTTTTCCAATTTCTTATTTGTTTAATTTTACAGTTATTATGTTGTTGTATTAATACAAGAGAAAAAATTTTACCTCGGTTTGAACCATAGCAGGACGCTGTGTACGAAGTATCCTAACAGTTTGGAAGATATCGACAACTCCCTCATACTGCATACGCTCGAGAACAATGCTGAGTGTGATGAAAACACCGGTTCTACCAACACCAGCGCTGCAATGCACAGTAATAGGACCGTCCTGTCCAAACTGTTCTTTAGTTTTATGCACTTGTCCAATGAAATCAATAAAACCATCACCCGACTTTGGTACACCCTGCTCTGGCCAATCGATAAATTGAAATTGTCTGACAGTGCGACTAGCACCATCACGTGCATCAGTCACTTTAAATTCTCTCAGTATATACTGGGGCATGTTGTATTCGGCAATTGGATCGACAACAAAACACTGATAGCGAATTGACCGATCAGACGGCCAATACTGATGACACTTTTCCCTTCCCATTTCTTTCAATTTAGTCAGCATAACGACTATTGTTGAATTATGCTCCCAAAGCATACGCCAAAAATCATCAGTTGTATCATTCAACGGTCCCTGAGTGGCAATGTATGCACCACGATAACGATAACCATCGATGAGACTTGCATTAATATAATCCGAGCCCTCGATATTACGTTGAGGCTGCAGACATACCCTTGTACATTCATAAGGCAATATGTGTACCAATCGATTTTTGTGTTTATTGCATGGTAAATTAGCCGATATGAATCGAGTTGAATCGGCCTTAATATTCGATAATTTTTTAAATTCAAGCTCCATACCAGTAATATTATCCAATTCAGGTTGCATAAGTTTTTGAATATGGGAATGCAAACTGCGCGCTGGTACCTCGGTATTGCCACATATCACAGCTTCAAACAGTGCATCATGAATGAATATGTACTGATCCTCAGTCTGTACCATGTAATTACGTTGGGCACGTAGACACGTTACGTGACCATAAATATCAATCATTTTTTCATGTTTTATTCTCTCGAGCATGGAATCAATAACGATGAAACAACCAGTTCTACCGACACCGGCGCTGCAATGGACAACCAGGGGTCCTGAGTCTGGCACATTGAGAGTTCTAACCCGCCGTAAAAATTGCAGAAATGGGGCAGGATGCTCCGGCACACCGTGATCCGGCCAAGCTGTGAATTGTAATTGCTTAATCTCCCGTCTCTCGGAATAGCCCGATCTACAAACTTGGAATGTTCTGATGCAATAAGTTGCCAATTCCTGGATGTCACTTATAGTAATAGTCATTTGGCCGTAAGTTTCAGAGCCACGAGTCGGCCAGTATTGATCGCACTTTATTCTCGTACGTTCTTCCAATTTTGTCATCATCACGATTGTACTTGTTCTTAATTCCCAACACATTCGCCAAAAATCGGAAAATGTCTCCTGCAGTGGGCCCTGCGTTGCGACATAGGCATTTTGCTTTCTATATCCATCGCAGTAATTGGCATTGATGTAATCAGAGCCCGGAATTCCATCGATTGTTTGTAAAATGACTCGCGAATGATCGTAAGCGATAACATTGGCATAACGATTCTTCGATGTATTAACTTCCATGTTAGAGTGATCCCACGTAAACTGTTGTCCCGGTTCAATAGACTCATACTCCTGACTAAATTTAAGATTGTCATTGGCCTTGAGACGTTCGATGTGATTACCAAGTTCACTGATAGGAATTGGTGGATGGGATATCATGCCGGGAGTTTGAAAGTTTAGTCGTCTCATCTCAACTGGATCTGACGGTGCGTGGTTTGAGCTTATGTCTGCTGCCATGAGGGGCCTAGTGACAGCTGCCTGATCTGGTGCTTTGCACGGCTGTCTGCGTCTAATTGGATGCCAAGATAACGAATATATCATAAATAATAGTTTATAATTCATTGATTTTTGCTAATTATTGACTGGCTATACTTACTTTTTTATAACGAATAGTAATACGAGACAAACGCTGACCATTAATGCTGCTATTATTGGACCAACTACCCACACCATACCGGGCTCTTGACCGCTGTTTGTTACGGAAATTTCTGGATTACCATCAACTGGATTATCGGGATTTGGTCTGCTTGGTGGTTCGCCAGGTGGTACCTCTCTCATGTCCAGGGAAAGATACTCGGAGAACGGCGACGATGTATACAAGTGCTGTGTGGATTGAGAAAAAAAAGGCATTTTAAAAAGAGAATACGATGGTAGAGAGGAGAATATTCTCGAGGCTTCAGAGACAACAACTTGTTTCTCCTGCAAAGACGAGTATTATCAGAAGTAACAATTGAATTGCATAACAAAATCAATACCTTTTTAGGCGTATCGACAATAGCCCTCACAAATATTCTGTACTTTTTCTTCGGCTCCAATTTTTTATTTACAAAACCTCCAATCTCCTCATTACTCCCCAAATGGAATGTATATGGAATGGCTCTATGTGAGAATTTAGCTGCAGTATAGGGCGCAGTTTCCTTATCGTGTTTAGCCCCCTTCCCCGTAATCATATCCTCGGTAAATTCATCCGGTTGTTTGTTAGCCGTAGACTTATCCTCCGGCACAACGATTAAGTAGTAATAGGCAATTGGTCCATATTCCTCAGATGCCTGTGGTAAGATAACTTGTATAGTCTCACCATTAGCAACACCATAAAAATCTGGTTTAACCATGGGTTTTGGTGCTGCCATTTGTGTTGTGACAGTTATTTTAGCTGGTGGTTTGTACGATGAGTCTGGTGGTACTGCACTAACGTTAACATTGTAAGTTGTAAATGGCTGTAGTTCATCGATTGTCGTTGCAGTTGCCTGTGGATCGAGAGTTATAACTCTACGAGGCACTATTTGCATTTGTGTTATTCCCTGAGAATCAACAAACTCTTTAACGGCGTCAAAGGATACCTTGTAGTTTATGGGGTTCAGTCTTATCGGCGGTGTCCATGATAGTGTCATTGAGTGTGTTGATGTGTCAGAAGCGCGTAGATTAAGGGGTACATCCTCTGGTTTAACTTTAACCGTCACCTTTTGACTAAGTCTTCCCAATGTATCTAGCATTCTGCCCTTGTACCTTGCAGCCACTGCAATAGCGTACTCAGTGTCACGCTCTAAATTCTCCAAGTCCGTGGCCTCGGTCATACCAACGAGTTTTTGCTTCCACTCGTCCAAATCTTCTACAGCAGTCATTGTATAGAAAATTTTGTAGCCTATGATTTTGTCACGATTTGGTACAGGCTCCCACCAAACTTCAACGTTGGACTCTGATGTCGCTATTGCTCTCACATCCATGGGGGCTCGGCCAATGTCCTTCTCCGTAAGAATTGTTATTTTTTCCGAATATGGACCAGGACCCCGCGACGTGCGAGCTCTCACGTGAAATACGTACTCAGTAGCTTCCTCCAAATTAGTGAATACTGCTCTTGTTTGCGTTGTATTTCTACTCTCAATCGCACTGTGATCATTCTTCTTGTGAAATTCAACGTCGTAATGAATAATCTGGCCATTTCTGTGCTCACGTCTCGGTGGATGCCAAGTGACACAGACAATATCGGGCGTTTGGAAGTGATATGACAGATTTGTCGGGGGTCCTGTGGGCTCACCCTCGGGACTCACCCAGTACTTCACTGTCTCCTGACCTACACCATTGTCATTCTCACCAGCTACCCGAAATTCATAATGTACCCCACGCTCGACATCCTTGATCTTATAAGTGTACTGATGAGTATTGTTTATTATTTCTTCTTTTAGTGTGTGATTTTTAATGCCATATTTCACTCGATAACCAATTAATTGGCCAGCAGCTTGCGTTGGCTTAGCCCATTCAAGCTCCAGTGTTATTGGATCCAGTTTGCTAACTCTGAAAGATAAAAAAGTTTAAAGTATTTGTTAATAAAGGGCACTATCACATTTTCAAATTGGCTTGATCAAAATGGATGGATCTAATTGCTGGGGCACTTCACGTACTTCACATTAACTTGTGGACGATTTGGTACTCCCCCGGGAGTCCTAACTTTCGCTGGCGGCGAACGATCCCCATCGCCCTTTCTGGTCAACGCTGCAACCTGTACGTGGTAGCTGGTGTCTGGCTGGAGGCCAGTAATATTGATTGCCAGTACCCCCTCTTCATGGACGTCTCGTCGTATCGGTTCGTTCAGTAAATCCTTGCCCTTTGAATAGATTTATTATACCGATATTATGGATATTTGAATGAAAATAATTGAGTTGTTCTACCTCTTCTCTAACTTCCTGTACATGCACATGATATCCTCGAATTACGCCATTTTGGTCCTTGACACGTGGTGGTTTCCACTCGACTCTAATGGTTGTTGAATTTATGGCTGTTGCTTTGACGTCCTGAGGATTCCCTGGCACTGTAACGCAACTCAATATTAATTTTCGTTCAAAATTATACAACAATGGTGAAATCATATGCAAACACATTTACAACCATTCATACGAGGTAAAATATTGAATCAAAATTAAAAATAAATAATATAGTTGTACAAAGGATAATGATATCTGTTTTTTGAAAATCTGAAAATAGAATAAAAGGTGAAATTATAAAACAGAGATAAATCCGAACCGTAATCCTGCTTCAATGGCATTAATGTATGAGTATAAAATGATAAAATGCATAAAAATAATATGATGTGAATGTAATTCAATTCAATATGAATTAGTCGAAAGCGAAGATAACAGAGTAGTACGGGACAATGGTTAGTTGAAAATAGCATGAAAAATGCATAAACCATGTTGGAAAATAAATCGGTTCAGGATTAATCGGTTAGTACGTGAAAATAAAGATTAAATGAAAATTAAAATACCGGGATTCACATTCAGACAGTACAACGTACAGACAATTCGTGAAGTAGGTCATACTCTCGAACGGTTTTATTTTTCCTTCGACACACACCCCTACCATCTAAAGATCCCCCCATTTGAATACCAATAATTCTTTTAGCAGAATAAATGCAAATCTCTTGTTTCTTTCGTTTTTTTTCTTCTTACGTTGAATATTGATAATTGAATAATGGACGATTATATTCTCACCGACGGTATTATTGGAGAGTCCATGATGAGAAAAAAAATAATATCAGTTTATTATCTACAAAGATGACAATATACATCCGTGATATAAATGTGAGTAATAAATAAGTGGTGTGCTTCATAACATCGCAAAAGCTGTGCCCAAATAAATAATCACAAAATCAATGTAAACATAATGATAATATTGCAAATTGTGCTTCACTGATTTTCTCTGTTTTTTTCCCTCTCAATTCACAAAAAAAATCACAAATTGGGTATTCTCCACTTTTCTATCCATGCTTTAGTCCTATGGAACTTGTAGAATCAATTATGATTTGGTAAATAACGTTTGCCCGTCATGGACAATCCAGTATCCGACGTATGATGAGTGGTTGCGCCGTTTATAATATACAGAAATAATAAACGATTAGGTAAATGTGAAAAACAATAAAAAAATATATATATTTTCTTTTCAACAGAACCAGCACTGCCACTGCCTACCTACATTTTTGTCGCGAGCAATTGAATGATAAAAAACACAGCTACTACGGTTAAACGATTTCTGCGGTATATATAACAAATGGATAAATCATAATTATTATCCAATAATGAATTAGCAAATGAAACAATGTTAAATGCGTGATTACGTCAAAAAACAGACATTTTGGGATTTAAACAAATGAATAACAATTGCATTTTTGCTGTGCATTTTTATGATACTTTGTACACACACAAACGTGTTTCGAAAAAATTGTTACAATTGTTTGGCTAGCTAAAATAACAACTTATAATTGCCTGAATGTTTGAAAATTATATAGGTAAAGAATTATGGAAATAAAAATTATGAGAACAACAAAAAGTCGCGAGCTCCAGCGTTTTACGGTGGCCGAACTTGCTTCCTGCTGCCTCTTCGGAAGTATGCAAAAAAATTATTCTTTTTTTATTTTCCTCATTTGTCCTAGCGAGACGGGTACATAATTATTCCACTCGAGGTGAGTTAAACAACAAAAAAATATTACATCACGGTTTTTCTTCAAGGGAATTACTTCTCTTTTAGACAAGGTTATCTTAAAAAATATCGTTAATGAACTCGATGGTTTTTCAAGGTAGAATGGATACTCACTTTTGACATCTGCGCCCCACATTGTCGCCAAAAAAGTGGGAAAACAAAAAACTCGTAAAATTTCGTGTCTATTTCTGACGTACATGAATTAATTTACAAAAGTTTTTATTAGATTAAGAAGAGGTAATTTATGGTATTAAAAAATTCTCGGGTAGCATCTACACGTTTTTCGTTATATCACTCTGAATTATTCCTCCCATCCACTCTACATTCACGCCTTTTTTTTGCATGCACTGTTTTTCTCGGTTTACAAACATTCACACTTCATGCAATTGATGTGGGATTAATTGAAAACAAACAAGTTATTTCTCCTCCAACATTGCCGGTCATCCAGTCGCCTGGGTGCTCGCATTCACGGCGTTTGCATTTCACTAGTCTGTATTAAAAAAATTATAATGATGTCCCACACATACACAATCACACTTCAGCTCATTCTCGCCATGGACAAAAAATGACAATTTATTGGAGATGAAAAAAAATATAATTATTCATTGTCAATAATCGGTCTGTTGATAAATAAATCATAGCAAATAACGAAAATTAAAAGACAAGACTTGGTCCTCTCAGTTTGCGGTTGGTCACAGAGAGGCGGGAGACGTGAGAATATTTTTCAATTTTCTTAATTCTTTCATTTAAATTATTTATTTTCTCTTTTTCCATTTTAGCATGCGCAATCACTACTCCAAATATAATGTAACTAAAGGCTCATGTCCATGCGTCTTGAATTATGGGAGCTCAGTAGATAAAATTTGAAACGTGAAAAAAAAACGATTGATGCTCAAGAAATAGTCATTTCGATAAAATTCAATAACTCCTCTACAGTCAGTTGATAATAAGTGATGAATTATTAATGGGATGGAATGATGAAAGACATTGTCCTCCTTAATTCCAGACGCATCAAAAGAAGACCTATATTATGCTTACAAACAAAAAGTTGAAAAAATATTAAAACGAGGGATTAAAAATATGACAACGTTTAAGGATTCTGAGGCAACAGAAAAGATGAGGGGTGAGTAGCAACGTATCAATGATTAGAGTGGGAAGTCGAAAAACCCGAGAAACTCGCTGGCATCGCGTTATCACTCGCACATCAATATTCAATGTGATGTGCAATTGAGGATTGTCAAAGTGAGATTGAAATACATAAAAAAGTACTTTTCACAATGATGAAAAGTTATCGACAAGTAGTCGTTAGATATGGTGTGGAGCGTGTGGAAAATTGGGAAGAATTCGTAGTAGTCTGGGGCGAGCTCCATTCTATTTGTTTATTTATCTACATCTCATCTTCGCGTCTGACGAGATATTGGTATTTATGCACCCCTCGCTCACTTTTACTCACATACCAGTGACGAACACCCTTTCGATGAATTCTATATTCCTTTTGCTATATTTTTCTATAATTCAACAATCTTCAAATTGTCTGTACAAATCGCAGCGATACTCCGTAATTGGCTAGCATTTCTTTTTTCCACTACTGGCCTTCAAAATATTGTGATATATAACATGTGTATCATTGGCGTAACTAAAAAATTCGGGCAGACAGTACCATGCGTACATTACTTGGGTATTGGTGATATACGTCGACAGTAAATCAATATAAACAATAAAATGAGAAAGGAAATTCATTGAATTCAATATCACAAACATAAGCCGAAGCCCTCGGGGGGGGCGAATGAATATTTTGCAGCTACTAAAACCTGCCAGTCCAACTTTACAATACCTCTCAATTACATTAACGTGAATAACAAAAATTGGAAAAATAATCAAAATAGAAGATTTTATAAACAAACTCAAATTTTTAATACTCTAGATCGCGCAAGACGTGGTAAAAATACAGATGCGCAGTCGCTTGATATGTTCAACATCATTATATATAGTATATATATGTGAATGCACAAGATATGTGTAAGGTGAAGTAAAGGCGTTATATATACGTACGATGGAATTATTAAAATTATCTGGTAACTTACAGACAGATGATGAAAAAACTGGTCGAGTCCCATGCACAGAGCAGTTTATTACGGCAAAAAAGTATTCGTTCAAATAACCTTAATGTGTGATTAACATTCCAATATATTTATCCAATATCTGTCATTAACTCTGTAGTTCTTTTTTTAATGGAAAAACGAAGCATTGGTAAAAAGGTGACTTCACTTTTATACAATTGGTGATTTAAAACGACAATAAATAATTTTCATCGTCCAAAAAAAAGTGGTGCTTACGACAAAATTGATATTGCTCCACACAAAATTTCTAATGAAATTACGTATAAGTGAGAATAAATGGATGGTGAGGAAAACATTTCACCACCATACACATTAAAAAAAAAACAACATAACACAATTAAGCATCATGTCCTCTTCCGTTTTAGAGGAGAGACGCTGTGTGCTGGACCACCTCAAAAATTCATTTATACAGCAGTAAATATCGCATAAACGTCGGTACAAGAGTCTACCGTACGTATCAAAAAGATGTCAAGATTCTGTAGAAATCAATTGTATTGGTATTCAAATGTACCTAAAGTTATCACTTCGGGAGATGAATGAAAAAAAAAGTGTGGAAAAAAATTTCGATTCCTTCTGTCGAGATAAGAACGTACAATGTTCCCCTTTCCATCACCAATGAATCTCTCCCCCTCTCGATTCAACCGATATTTATTATTCTCCTTCGATATATAATATTTCACCCTCGATTTTGCAATCCCCTCTTATCCCTCCCACAACCCCACCTTTCCTCCTTTCATATTCCCCGAAGCAATATATATACTTTCAAGCGACCCTTCTCCTTAGTCTTCCTCTTCATCGGTTTCCACTCTTTATACGTACTTTTTTCTCTCCCACATATATACATATATATGTATTTTTTTCGTTTTAACATCTGACCTCTTTTTTTATTTCCGCACTCACGCACTCATTCACACGCCCGACCGCACATCTGACGCACTCTGGAGGGCTCTCCTCACATACCAAAAGTTTTATGGTCGAGAAGAAAAAATAATGATAATCTTTGTACGCGTATAGCCACCAGAGAGTGTCAGTTATGAGGACGAGGTCTCGTCTGAGACGATATTAGGGTGCTTCTTAGGGTGCTCTCAGTGCTTACTGGTGCTCGACACGTTTATTAAATATTGTGCGTGAACTATTCCGTTATCCGTGAGATTATATACGTAATAAATTTGGTGAATAAACATACAAAGACTGCTGCACAAAATCTTGACTTATTTTGTAATCTACTGGACTATTCTGATCTGATTCAATACGCAAACTCTTTACAGGCGCAAAATTATGTTTGCAGTCGGTCCACATATGTTTATACACGTGTGCTTGTACACAGTGGTGCAATGGTGCTCCCACCGAAAGTGGTCGAAGTGCCCGTACGCAATATTGTGGTATTAATTTGGTGCTTTTCACACAGTGCAAGCTTATGATCGTACGATGAGGGTGCTTTCAGCGGTGCTTCATTATTTTGTCTCTTTCTCTGCCGAGTCTGCATTGGATTGATTTTTCGGTCTCATTTATCATATTCATATCCGGGGGAATTTTGATTTTGTCAGTTGATTATTTTCTCTTCTTCGAAGGCGAATTGGAATACTTTGCAATTTGATCAATGTGGAGTGGAACTGGGAAAATTTTGGGATAGGATATACGGTCTGTTCCAATGTAATTGTAATTTCAATTCATTACTTCTTTTGCTTATTGAGAGACCAAGATGTAACGACCAAATGTACATGGTCTATTGTTCGACTGCGCGGTAGTGCGTGAAGAGTGATTTCGTGTTATGAATAACGAAAAAAAAAACTTGACATTTTTTTTTGTTCCGTCGTCGAAGGAAATCCGGACGACATGCGAGACCGGTAAAGCGGAACACGGGATAAGGATTTTTCATTTTTTATATTATTTTTGATTGTCTTTGAAAAGTAAAGCAAAATGTCCCGTGCATCGGCATGCCATTCATAGGGATTGGGATATATTTAGAAATAAAATGAGAACGATGGGGGGAAAATATTTTTTGAATCGACTCCTGAAGTTTCGGAATCGATTGGCAAAAAATTGGGGAGTGTGTGTCCCGGCAGACTCGGCCCAGTTTATCGACGACGAACTAGCGGGTGTTTGGTGTTGGGATGCACAAGACCAGGGTATTAGTATAGACGGGCCAAAAGAGGAGATGATAGACTCTCCTTTTTTTCAGATGGAAAAGATTGAGAGCTCGATTATCGAGGGATTGGGTCATCCGAGGGATTTTTAAACAAACGTAAGCATGCTCTAACATGTGCAAACGATAGAACTAAATCTCAACTAAAGACAGTAGAGCTTTATATCAGAGAGATAGAAATATATATTGTGTTATATTTGAAAGAGATGGTAAATTTTTTTAAAATCAATTTTTCTGTTTTTTTTCTGTGTGAGAGTCACATGCCAGTGTTGTGATTTCATGTATCTTTATGGAAATGTTTGGTATGAAGCAGCAGTTTGCTGTCTCTTTTTGGCAATTATACACAATTCGCTTTACAATTGACGATTTTTAGTGAACGATACAATTTTGAAATTATAGAAAAAAAAACTCTAATTGCCAATTCTGAGATAACTCACTGCTCATGACATTGTCATTTTATGTGCCAAGAATGAGTGAACGAATTTGGGCAAAAGTCATAGTGTATATTTTTTCTGAGCCACTTCAGTCATCAGAAAAATGTGAAAATAATAGCATAGAAAGTTTGAATGTGGTACACAGTTATCAGGTTATTATTTTCAAGTGTAAATAATTCTTAAGTACTAGCTGTTATGAAAACCTGGAATACATCCTCCTGCAAATGCATTAAGGAAAAGACAGAAAACACGTGAGCATTCATTAGCGTGTTTAGAATCAATTTCCTCTTTTTTTTGTAATTCTTTTCAATTAATTGGAAAAGATATGCGAAATGAAATGTAAAAATTAGAGAACATAAAATATCACGAGTCACGAGCACAAAGAATAGAGAGGCACCTGGAAAAATTTTGTTATAAATAAAAAAATGCCTCTTTCCACAATTAATTGGCTGAATTCAAATTAATCAACAAAATGATATTCATCAGCATCCGACAAAATCCGTGGGCTCCGGTTGGACCTGAAAAAAATTTCTAGACGCATACCATTGGGGACGAGGTGCTTTTATAAAAAAAAACTCATAAATAAAAATAACGTAATTCAACCGTCCCTCGTCCTCCTGGTTTCGACGCAAGCATTCCAACATAAAGAGTATAAAAATAAACCAAATTGAAAGGTACAACGTAAAAATTCAAATGAACTTTTTTACCGAACGCACTACCAAAGGACGAGGGCTCTTATGAAATTAACCGGATTCCTCGTTCCTGTGGTTCGACGCTACCAACATTCCAAAAATATAAAATCTCGCCAGCCAATAATATTGGCCCCACTACTGTTATTTGATTTTTTTTTCAAGAGTTTAATACATCGAATAACCAATTCGTGCGAGTATCACGCGATATATTTCGGTTCTCTGCGGTCACGGTGGTTTGGACTGAAAAAAATCGTAATTTCTGGAATTTCATTCAATTTAATCCGGATTTTCTTCTCTCATGCCAAAAATTATATCACCATTATTTGCAGGATGGTTTGAATCATTTATCTATTCTGTCAGTATTCTATAGGTGGAATTATATCTTCACGTTCTGTATGAAAGTATTTGGAAAAACTCCATAAATAATCAACTACATGTTCAGGAAGTGTCAATTATGTACCCGAACGTATCTCTGAATTACTGAATAGTAACATATGGTGTCATTGTGTAAAGGCGGTATGGATTGAAGGAAAGAGAGGAGAAATTGAGATGACAATAAGTGTAAAAAATGGCATCTGAAATATTTTCAATAAAAAACCCGACGTCATTATTTATAAATTCAGCCCCGACAGAACCTTGAATAATTGATGCAAAAAGCTATTTACATATCAGTGAAATCGTGTGGCGGGCTTTTATATTTTTGGCTCACTTGAAGTCTTCGAAATACGTCGCTGTTTTGGAATACTGTGGCTGAAACTCCAGTGAGACTGGTCCATTATTTCAATAAAACATTATTGATTAAATTGCAAATAAAGATTCTGGATGGACCATCTCACCTGCATATTCTTTTCCCCTTCCCCGCCAAATTAAATGAAAATGAAAAGAAAAACCATTTTGGTCACTTCATCAATAGATACATACCGTCCTCGTAGGTTCTGACAGTGATAGGATAACTCGGTGGCCCGTCACCTACGCTGGTCCCAGCGGCTACCCAGATACGATATGTCGTCCATTTTTTCAGCTCATCCAATGTGAATTTGGTGTCAATGAGCCTGATAACACGGGCCTCCGAGTCAGAACGTCCTGTTTCCACCACCTGAAGTTTGTAGTAAGCGATCTTTCCATTGGTGCTTTCATTTGGCGGTGGTTCCCATGATACCTCAATGGCAGTTGTGCTGATCGCTCGTCCAGTTACATTCCGAGGCGGAGCCCCGGGTACTGTATAACACTCAGTTATAGGAAGGAAAAAAACCAAAACGACAAGAAAACAATAAAGAGGGAGTGGGAGGAAGGTGGGGGGGGGGGGGG
>NW_021680492.1:757246-775212 GCF_001412515.2 Diachasma alloeum | reverse complement strand
GGGGGGGGGGGGGGGAGGAAGGGGCACACAAAAACAAGGAGAGAAGAAGGAACAAACTGGGGCAACTCCAGCCACTGATAGTCCGAAAAAAAATTCACCTCGAGATTTGCAATAAAGATTAGCCAAAACCTCAATTCTCAACTTTTATTTCACCCAAGTTAAAAATCTACAAACTAGCTTCAACAGGCTTGTATTTATAATAGGAGCTACAACTGACACTCTGGCTTATCCCCATTATGAATTTTCAACAGTGAACTTTTGCTCTAGATAAGGATCGTCAGTGGCTGCAGGGTTACAGACGAAAATCGATAGATTCCAGGATTAATGGATTATATAACGTATATAAGTACAAACTCCTTGAACAGTCTAAGAATTCATTATTAATAGAGAACAAGAGTCAAGAGAAAAATGAGTTCTTGAAAAAAAAAAAAACAGTTTAAGAGTATCTCATCATTCTCATCTCGGCTCAGATAAAGAGCTATTATTTCTGAATGAAGTATTAAAAAAATCATCGTTCGAGGGAACGACTTCAAACTAAACTTAATAGATGTCTTAAACAATAGAATTATCAAGAATGAAAATAGAGGTGCTTCAAAATGCACACATATATCAATGCAGTGCTTAGTGCAATTTATATGTATGATATATACGTTTATATATATAGATAAATATATATAGTGGCATCCAAAAACGGCTTTTTTGCAACGCATGCAGTCATTCTCACTCTCCCACACTGTCGTATTCTCTATTTCGCCTTAGTAATTCCTCAATTATCTATTTCCGAATGTATCAACTCAAATAAAATAGAAAAATTAAACAATTTCATCAGATATTTAGACTTCACCAATTATCGTTGTAACGAAAAATGATTTCAATAGATGTAATCGGGTCATACTCCTTAGCTTACGCTACTTGCGGGAGCGCCTAGCGAATGTTTTACGTTGTTCCTACCTGCTGTGCCACTAGTTGTAATTCGTGTCATCACTACCATAAGTACATTATCGATCAATTAATATGACCAGAAACTCGGTACTCGGTGGTTAATGCACATCGAAAACAACTATCCTACTTGTGGCACTCCTCGCTGCTTTTATGAGTGTTTCGGAGTTCACTTTGCTTACCGTACTGCTTGGTGCGAACTTCATACGGTATAGTAGTTGCACCCTCGCCCCTTTGGCTCCTAGCTGCCAGCCATACGTAGTAGAGTGTGTTCGGGTACAGACCGGTGAGAGTGTAGTTCTCCGTCACTGGTATTCTGCGATGATGCTTCTCCTAGTTGAGAAAGACATAAGTTTCCTGTTAATTGAGATTTTCTTTAATCGCCAACAATAATCTGCTCATACGTAATTTGAAAACTGAAGCAGAAGATTGATTTAACCCTAGATTGGTCACCATATGAGGGAAACCCCGCACCGCGTCGGTTTTCTTAAATTCCAATTGACTGGCTAAACGGAAAAATTTAAAAAATTTGACTTTATCAATTGAAGTGTCTCAAGAATTATAGTAGTGTTTAGAACAACATGTCTCCCGAATTTCTTAAAGAGAACAAATTATTTCGAACAGATGAATGATTTTTTCCCATGTTAAATGAATTGCCCATGACGCGACGTTGCCGGAAACTCGCTAAATGCGCCCGGGCAGCGTAGAGTGAATTCGGCAACGCTAGAGGCTAAATAACACGGCGGGGAATCCCCGCGGAGGTGGCCAGAGTCACAGGGTCGCGTTTGGTGATCAGACTAGGGTTAAATTTTATGCGACAATCAGAATTCCCGAAAATTATTGGATTTAAACGATTCTCGATGTCATTAAATTCTCCTTGGTAATTGAGTTTCATTCATAAATAATTTGATTCAGAATCCAATTTAATGTTAGGATATGGGAAATTCACGTATCACAGTTCATTAAATTGTAGTAAACTTTTGATGGCACCATCATTTCAGCAGTGATGCAGCTGCTCTATGTCGCAAAGCCAAAAATATTGACTTCACTCATTAATGAACTTTGAAATATGAATTTCATTTTCTTACGAGAGTTGTCATTTAGACGTTGTATGACTATTGACGTTGATGGAAAAAGCTGACGCTTGACTTCTCAAAATTCGCTTTACAAAGTTATAAAACCGTCTATATCCAGCTGAGTGGTCGAAAGCTAGATAGTTAATTCAATTAGCAATGAACCATTCAGAGATATTGCAGTGAATGTATTATTTTACGATTTGAGTAATGACTTTTCCAATACAGCATGACAGTTTGTACCTTGGCGTAAGTGTCGTTCCAGTATAGCTCATAACTGAGAATATTTTCAGCGCTATGAGCTGGCTTGCTCCAACGGAGCGTCACCGAGGTTTCCCCAATATCGACCACCGAAAGATTTTCCGGCTGGCTTGGCACCCCTTGTTGCGTCTTTATTTGTATCGGCTGGCTCAGTGGTCCGGGACCAACGCTAGTGAGTGCCTGTACGCGTATTGTGTACATTGTGTGGGGTATGAGTTCAGATATCGTGGTCAATTGATTATTATTCACAACTTGTGAATGCCACGAGGCCATTGGCTGATTGGAATCAGTCGTATAATAAACCTTGTAGCCCTGAAATGAAATAAAACGATTCTGTGTCAAGTACGTTTTCCTTCTCCTCTCGTGACGGTTAATTATTTTTTATGATTTTTCAAGGGGGTAAAAACTTTTTTTCGGTTTTATTACCGTCACTTGGCCATTTGGCGTTTCCGGTTCTTCCCACTGTATAATCATGGTACTTGAACTCAGCGGGCGAACTTGAAGTTTACGCGGTGCTGAACCCGGTCCTGAAAAGAAGAAAAATTCATTCATTCTTCAGATGAAGTTTCATTAGCGAGAACTTTTGATCGATGCTAATTAATCAAAAATTGCAAACGCCGAAACCTCTAAATAAACTGGTGGAAAAAATAAAATCAACAAATCCAATTAGTCACGTACTAGTACGTGACGTGCGCTTTCGAACGAAGATTACATTATTAACAAGATTAAGGAATGGAATAAATGAATGAAATAGTAAAGCAAATGAACACAAAAGTGCAATTATGTACATGATGTTTCGGAGTTTAAATGTCAAACATAAAATTATTGAATGGTGTTGGATGGAAAACCACTACACTGTGAGTGCTGCTACCAACTATAAATACTCTAGAGTCTACTAGTGATTTAATGTGCTGTTCAGGGTGCGGATGACGACGGCGGAAATGGAAAAGTTTTGAGAGTGGACGGTGTAACTACTTGGACACACTTATTAGATTTCTTTTTAAACTTACTAGAACCTCCATTCGTTGATTCCGCTAGAGGGAAAATTGTCGTTTAGTATTTTCGAAAAATTGTAACACTGGAAAATTTTTTCTCAGTATTTCAGCGGAGATAAAGACAATTAAAGGTCGATGAAATGTTGAGAGCAACAGAAACAATTGGCAATGGAGTAATTCGCAAATCAATAACTCGAAAGTCATTAAATGAACAGTTTTCATCGTCTCCTTTGAAATACCTGAGATACGATTTTCTCTTGTTTGAATCAACTACAATCTGTGAACGTCACTCATTTTATCACATGGATAAATGTAAACTCTCAACAAAGTCAGCCTGCAAATGACACAAAGTGTCACACTGAGCTTGAAGAGAGTGCAAAAAACTAAACATCAAAGTGCAATGCTACAAGAACTCGTGATGAGTGTAAAGAAAATATCCTCGTCACTTACACAGATTGAAAATGCGTGCACGAACGGCAGCATGGAAAAATAAAAGACAAAGTTTCCCTCAAGATTTTGCCTCAAAGTGATACGATGATCATCGTGTGAAAAAATTAAATAAAATGGCCAAATTATGACATGAAGAATATTAGTGATTGAGCAATGACTATGACATGAAAGAACCATTACAAAAGTGAACATGATGGAGCTCTCGAAGGCTCTACACAGTTTGACCTGCTGAAAATGAATGATGACCGATGGAGTGTTTAACTTGGTTCATGAAATGTACAATATATTAAATTTTTCATTATGAAGAAGTATTAAAAAGTATTGAGAAACATTGAGAAGTATGATATAGTACTGACTTGTTTCACCAGTAGTGACAAATACAGGGTGACTTCGGGGACCCCGTCCAATTGAATTAACAGCGATTACATAGAGCTCGTATTCGGTGTAGGGGCTAAGATTCCTAATGTGATAGTACATTGTCGTGATCCCAGATATCTCTGCGAATGCCTGATTGGCTTGTTTGGGCTTATGTTGAATGACGTAATACTGTAGTTCATCAGGACGTTTATAGGACCACGTGAGTTTGACAGACGTAGCTGTAATCTCCGAGACCTGAACATTTTCAGGTGCTCCAGGAAGGGCTGAAAAAAATAATGAAGAGAGGATTGTCAAAATAAATTACCCCAAAAAACTCACAATTTTTCATTTAATTTTCATATTCAATACTCACATTGAACTCTAACGGATGATACAGTCTCAATGACTCCAAGATCGCTGGCAGCAATGCAAGTGTAATTCGCTGACTCTTTAATATCCGAAAGCATGAGTACATTTTTGCCAATGGGAAGTTTGTCATCAGGAGTCATATCGGTAGCTGGCTCTTTTCTCCACTTGACATATGGCATTGGGGCGCCCACAGCAACGCAGGTCAGATTGAGTGATGCTCCCATCATTACCTCACTAACGGCGGGTGGACGGATTGAAAAGTTCGGTGAGAGACGCCTCACTAAAACCACCAAAAAACCCCTATTATCGTGGGATAAAACGGCTAAAAAACCCACAAAAAGAGCATTAAAGAACAACACTTCACCTCTGACATAAAGCTGAATGGCTCCGGAGTACTCAGTGCCAGCGGTATTATTAGCAACACACTCGTACTGTCCCTGATCCTCCACTTCCGAAGCTTCAATCTGCAGGGCACCTGCATAAGAAAATGAAATTCAAAAATCAAATAGAAATGGGTTAATTGAAAAACCTCAAGTGGAATGCGCCTGTCTGAAACAGGTGGATTTTCGCACTGGTGTATTCACAGTACATTCTCATATACCGATGGAAAACCATCTCTTTTCAGTCGCGTTTCACAAGCGCTAATAGAGTTCCTGGGGAATCGTTTCTGGTGAGAGAAAGAGAGGGAGAGAGTGAAATAGAGCGCAACAGAAGTGGATATGTGTATAAGGGCTTTTCTGTATTGGGTTTTAGAGGGTTGTCTCTCAGTCAGGATATTTCGTGCCCGTTTGCCCGATGCATCATCAACTCTTGCACGATACCCGGTGTCTGATGAACTGGCTGTTGCAAGGCGTGTGATTATCTTCGCCTGCGTCACTCCGTGGTATAATTCAGCTTACCTACTCAGTGTACCTAGACCCCTTTTACCTCAACCACCCTTCCCTTTCCCGTTAGACAGACTCACTCCCTTGCTCTACTGGGCTCACCCTCCACCCTGTCTATCCGACCTAAAACAAACACACGAGTCGGTATACGATGGGTGGAATGGGCTGGGTAAACCAGAGGAGGGAGGATGGTGTTTTTCACCCTATACTGACATTGCACTACGCCCACTGCTCGTCGATAAAACACGCGAATTTAAGCGAAACCCTGACATCAACCATTGCTACGTCGACCTCTCGATTCCCCTTTTATTATTAAGAAACAACAAAAAAAGGTATTAAAAAGAAAAAATGACAGTTAATGGCATTTTTTATTCTCTTGAATGTAAAAAATGTGTGTTTTTATGAGAACGTTAATCTTGATGAAAGAAAAGATTGATCAATTATTGGAATTTCTGAGGGTACTTGATGGAAAAACAAATTAATTAGATTGCTCTTTGCGTAATATTGGCTCTGGATAAATATCGACTGAATAAACTGGAGAGTGATTGTAATATTTGTCGTTCAAACAGGGAAGTTGTTCGAATTTTGTATTCACTCGAAAATCAAATATCAATTTGTACAAACAATGTGAAAACTAGATTCTTTCCTAAAAAATTTATCGCATTAACATAATCAATATCTATTCCTATGAATCAGTCAAATGTAACCGTTAAAAAAATCTCGAATTAAATAGGGTCGCGTGAAAATTAATTTACGACAGACACTAATGGCTGGTGCTAGGTAAAACGATTGTTATTTATCTTCCGATATCACTATTTCCTCGCGTCAGGTACGACGGGGGTTGGGGTCATGCTGGGGTTAGCGTAGCAGTCTTTTTCACCTCTCTCCCCTCCTATTTCGGTATCGCCTAACGGCGCTCTCTGGAGCGCAGAAAACACTCCATCACAGGGCGTGTGCGAGGCGAAGTGGGTCGGTATCGCCCGCGATCGGAATACATAATCGTGCCTCATCTACAATTTTCCGGCGAGAGGTACGCTGTACACCCCCTGTGTCCCTCCTCACTCTACTCTTTCATTCCCTTGTCGCGAGGATTGCATCGAGAAAGGGAGAGAGAGAGAGAGAGAGAGAGGTGGGATGAATGGGACACGGTAATACTGCGCCTGAAAACGACGTCCACGTAGGGTTTTGAAATTCCAGACGGGCGAAAACTCACCATTTGTGAGTGGAACAAACGTGATCCTGTGGGGAAAATATAAAGGAAATGTTGCAGAAAATAATGCAGGCAAAAAATGTCGCTGAGAGGAAAGTCCATCTCATTTAATCCACTCATAAATAATGAATAAACGACACGCGAGATCATCGCCTTTTACATTCTTTTTTTTTACGAACTCGTTTCTTTTTTATCCCTTTCCTTGCCTTCGTGTCCTGGTACAACGCCAGTCACGAACCCGTGAAGGGGGTGGTGTATGTGGCACTGCCCTGTTAGAATTCAACTTTTTCATTTTCCCATTATCCACAACCCTTGTCTCCCACCCCTGTGTTTGTGCTATCTTTCTTCATATAAGTATACGTATTTTCTAAAAAGTCTTTTTTATCCGCTTGGGACACATTTTTCCATTTTTTTTCATTTTTTCTTCTTTCCTCCTTCCTCTTTCTGGTATTTCATGGAGATTAGTATCTGAGAGGTAACCACTGCGGGAATTCAGCCAGTATAAATACAAGAGTGTAGTGAAAAACACCATATGCATCGTGAAAGACGAAAATAGGGGATAGATATATGTTTATAGTTCTTCCATTTTCTCGATTGGTGTTGCATATGAACGAGAGCAGTGCCTCTATCACTTTTACCTCGGGCAGTAAAAATGTGTGTATTTTCAATTCAATTGATGTTTATAAAGCAACATGAAAATATTTTCCGTGATATTTAATGGGACCAAGAAATAGAAAAAACAATGTTGTTACAATTTACGAGTTCTTTGAGGTCCTGCCTCCTGTTTTCTCCTTTCTTCCACCACTTTTAACGGATACAGAGATACACATCCGATGTTTTTACATATTGTCCCACCCCTCTATTTCATCTGTACCCTTGTCCCAGTGCCAACCAGACGTACGATAGGAAATGCCATTCTGCATGTATGGAGTCGATGCCAGGAGTGGGGGCTCGATTCGTTGGAAAAACTTCCAACTCTGTCGGTACGGCAATGGATTCCATTCAAATAGAATACAAATAGAAAATATGTTTACACTGAAGGTGTATTCTCGTACATATTCGTTTCGGTGGGGTAGAAAAAAAAATTGTGTCCTCTGCGTTTCCTTCTCTCCGTACTTCCTCTGTATCTACATGTGTTCTCATATTCGATTTGATCGTATATCTGTTTATCCGCCACTGCACTATGCTTTTAAATTTTATCGCATTGTTTATTCCCGAGGGCTGCTTTCTTTCACTAATGGACGCCTGCCTCAGAATTCTAGTGAAGAAAAAGGCTTGGCAAAAATTATCCTACCGCTACATAAAAATGTTTCATGAGTCTTTCGTTCCACATTTCTACATTTTCACCTTCTATTCATTTTTCACTGATGACGCAAATTAAATAAAAATAACAAAAAGCTGTAAATAACGATGTAACACCACACCATTTACCCAAAATTCCAGGATCCATATATATGCCTGCCGACTAGTAATAGGGAAATGAATGACAGAATCAATTCGTAAAATTCATTTCTTCTCAACCGGGTGAATTTAAGGAATGTTATCTCAACGTCTTAAAGCCCATGTGATATTCAATTCCTTTGCTAATTCATCTCCATTCATTTTTTTCCTCTTTAATGAAAAACGCGAAAAGTGAAACTTGAAACGTAAAGCGACAGGTGGGGTTACACTCGGGTCCATTAGCGGATCAAGCCACTTCCCCCTTTAAACGAGGGGTGAAAGCGATGACACACAGAAAATTATGCGGACGCAGCCGCTTCAGTAGCTAAAAAAAAGAAGGAAAGAAGGTAAGTGGAGGAGGAGGAAGACAAATTCCCCGAGTAAAGAAATACGGCGTTAAAAGTATAGTCCCGGGGGTTACGGAGATCTACACCCGGGGGGGGGGGGGGAGCCCTGAAAAATTCTGTAAAAATCGGGAACGATGAAAGTTATATCCCCGTCGAATCGATTTGCCGCTTGCTTTATGGATCATCGAGCAGCGCGTTATTCCGTGTGCGTAGGGCAGGGGGGAAAAATGAAAATATTGAAGAATGGGAGAAGGATGACAGGCCTGTCTTTGGTTTTTTATCTCCGGTGAAGACGTGGTCCGTAAATTTTTTTTTGAGAATACAAATGGCTGACGATAAGAAACTCCTCCGTGTATAGCTGGTGTTCATGAGGAGAAATCTATCCACGTCTGGGACGAGAGGGCACCATTTAAGATAAGGAAATTCCTTCCTTGTCTTCGAGAAATATCAGAGGTTCAAGTAAGTATTTTTGGCTCGTTATCACATCCAACGTCTCTAAATTTTGGCAATTGGATAACGCGTCAGATTGGGATTCTGAATTTTCTGGTACACTTTTCGGAAACTGTCATCACATTTTAGTTCTACGGAAATTTCAAGGAATTTCATCAGTAAGAATGCAGAATTTCATAGAAAAATGAATGAGAACTATGAATTACAGTTCAATTATTGCATCAAAATGAAGAGAAATCAGGAAAATTCCGGTAAATATCTTCTTCCATTTTCAATTAATTGAAAATTCCTCGTAATTCAGTGTTAAATATTTTATAATTTCATTGAAAATTCAAAGAGGTTGAGGAATTCTGATCTCAATGCTGTTTGAAAATTTCAATTTTTTTCTAACAGTGTACCTCTGCTGCCTCAGTGAGTTAAATAGTTGACAATGCGCTACACGGAGAGAAATTTTTGATAAAAATTATCCTACCGTTCTATAAAAGTGTATCATCATGAGTCATCGTTTTCTCATTTCTATCCCGAAATTTAGTAAAAATTAATATATGAGGATCAAATTTTATTCTACATTAGAGACATTTCATACTGATAAAAATAAAAATTACCGTGCCGGTAGAGTAAAAATTACTGTACCGGTAGGGTAAAATTTACCAACCGTTCTAGAATTTGCGTTGTTATCCACATAAAAATTATTAGACTGGAAGGGTAAAATTTATTATGCGTCAGGATAAAATTTCTCTAACGTAGAATAAAATTTAATCATCATATATTAATTTTGACTAAATTTCGGGATAGAAATAAGGAAACGATGACTCATGATTCACTTTTATAGAACGGTAGGATAATTTTTATCAAAAATTTCTCTCCGTGTACAAATGTGAAATTATGAGAATTATTATGAGGATTTATTGAGATAAACAACAGGTTAACTGAATTACCGCGTGAACTAACTAAAGTTGATAACAGTGTGGGCAGGCACTTTTACAAGAGTATCAACAAACATTGAATTCCAGAAATTGACGCTTTAAAGTGTATTCTAGAAGGAATTGTAATTATAATTAAAATCTTATTCCGTGTGTATGGAAATTAGAATATGAGCGAATCATTTACATTAATATGAAAATTTAACATCTGATAAATTGGGACGTATGATTCTCATCGGTCGTTTTGCTTTTTGCAACGAGAATGATTATAAACAATTAATTGAAAAAAGGAATATGCAACTGACAGGAAAAATGGCATAATGAAGGATTATCAACAATAATGAAAGGCGCGGCGGTAGTTTTATAAAAACATTATATCTTCGCCTATTATGACATTCTACATCTTTTCGAGGTCAAATTCGGAGATCGCCAAAATTACAAAACGATTACAAAACTTCCATTCGGAAGCAAAAAATTGACACTTGAGGTTTCTGCTCGTGTTGTTTCGTCCACACGGAGAGAAATATTCAATAAAAATTACCAGAAAAAAGACGTAAAAATTACGTTTCGAAACGTAATCTGGGAGCGAAGTAAAATTCAATAAAAAGTGTCAATCGTCACGTAAATTCTTCGATCTGTTCCGTAAAAATTACTCATCCGTCCGATGCCTCACGGCTAGCCATGAATCACAGTGAGGGGGAGATTTTAACAACACGTTCCGTAATTTTTTCGGAACTTTTCGTAAAAATTCTTAAACATCCAAGAATTTTCATGTTCTGAGGCATAATAAGTCTTGAAGTTTCTGTTAGATTTTACAACTTCCAGAAAAATTACGTGACTTTTTCATATTTTTTCGGTGACAGACCCGAAAATTTACTGAACGTTTCAGATTTATTCTCTTATATTCCTATAGAAATTCACTGAAAACGATTCTCGCTTGCGGATTACGTGAAATGTTCCGTAATTTTTCTTGAATATTTCTCTCCGTGCAAGAGCTGTCTGTCGAGTGCAATAAAATGTCACTAAGCTGCCAAATTTTCTCTCAATATACGGATATTTATCTTTAACTTCTATCCTCCTGCTTCCCATTGAGTCCACTGAAAGAGCAATTCTTCAATTAAATTCATTACCAGCAGTTACAAAAGTGGAAACCATATATCCAATGCTATATACATTTTCCTCTCGTTCGACACTGAAAATTATGCACGGTTGTTAAATTACCTGCGAGATTGATATCCCCAGATACCATTTTCAGTGTATTTACCCTAGACAAATAACTTATTGTGCGAGAGCAGAAGATATTGAGTTGGCTCAGTAACTCACTCGAATTCCCGTTATACATTGTACGTCAGGAGTCAACTCCTCTGTGCGGGGGATAGTCTAATGGTCCCTAAGAGCCCGCATGAGAGAATCCACCATCCACTTACTAACGACGTATACACGAACCTAAGAAAAGGCTCCCGAAGTGTATCGCATACAGCATAAGCACGAGAATGTAGGGGTTGAAATAAAGGCCAGAGGGATACGGTGAGAATTTTAGGTCCCGCAGGTGTTGAGCCAACTAGTCTATCGTGCGCTCTCTCCCTCTCTTTCACTCTCATCTCCCCCCTGCACCTTTAGCCATGGTTGTTTGGAAACTTTAGGCCAGAGCTTAATGGATAGGATTTTACGAGTCTTGACGAAGCGTTAACCCTTTTGCCCAAATACACTTCAGGCACTATACATTTCTTATAGACGCTGCCTGCACTCAGACGTAGAGAACTCGGCACCCGGTTGNTAAGTAGTGCATTTCTCACTTTTATACTGCTCAACGGTAAAAAGACCTACTTCTCATGCTTAACTACCGTCGGTAAAAGAGCCCTTTTTGGGCTTGAGCAATGAAAATATAATTTAATGACTCTCAGGTATATGCATATAATATCCATGTACTAAACTCTACCGTTACATAACTTCCGTCAATTTTCACTTTTTCATTTTTCCTGATACCGGAATTTTGGTATATCACTGGAGTTCAACTCGTTCGTATTCAATGAGTTTGCTCATGACATTTGGGCATGCACAAGGCACGTTTAATTTTTAATACAACGGAAATAACGAAGACATGGGAATGTTGAAAGCTGTCTGGCGGTGATTTATTGAATTTCATTTCAAATGACACTTCACATAAATGAACAGCTTGATCTGCATTCCATTACAAATGGCGAGAATTTAATGAAGCATTGAAGAGGTACTGCAGTACTAAATTGAATCTTTCATAACAGGAAATTTTATGATATTCACTTGAATGGTCGTGAGTTCGAATACACTATAAAGTAGGTCTTCGGAATTTGAAGAATGCAATGACACACTGTTAGAAATTTTTGAAATTTCATGGAAGATATTATAGTAAATCTCATGAGAGTGACATTGAATCGGCTTTAGGGAAAAAGCGGTTATGAAATTTCAAGGTTTAAGTACAATTAACGGAAATTCATGAATTTTCAGTGGAACGTGAATATTCAGAAACAAAATGACATAAATTTTCTATTTTTCCCTGAATTTTTCAGGGAAATGAACTTTTCAATTTTCACAGAATAATTGAACTGAAAAATCAAGTATTTTATTGATGTCCAGATCATTTCAATAGAAAATTAATGGAATATTTGATTGTTAAATGACAAGATTGCCGGAATTTGGCATGACAAATTCAGACGAAAATTTTTAACAGTGCATGTCAGTACTGAGGAACAACTTACATGGAAAAAAAATATTACCGATTTGTTAATCACCTGATAACCACTGGTAATCACCTGATAACCTGGTAATCACTTTGTTACGGAATTGCAATGATCTCATGAGTTGAACAGAGCAAGCGGTTATTAGGTCAAACGAGAGAATATGGAGGGAAACGATTTAAGTTGGATGGGAGACCGGCAAAACAAAGGGTCAGAGGGGAAAGTGTAACAAGATGGTTGGAAGAGTTTTATCTTTGCGTTCGATCGTCATCATTCGTTCCGTCCCACTCTTCTTTTCGGCTCTCATAACTACTTTGCACATTCTTACGTTAAACCTCTATAACCGTCGTTTTTCCCTTTAGCTTTTCTTATTTTACTCTCATGATTATTTGACCTTTATAATCGATTCTCAGCTCTCCCGTTCGGTCTTTATGACCATCATGACGCTCTTCTGTTTAACTCCTAAGGTCGTTTCATTACTGTAATAAGATGATTACTAAATTAGTAATCAGATGAAGCTAACTAAACATCTATCCCGATCATGAAGGACTTCAATTACCCAATCCTTATACCACAGAAGGAATCCGTTGACGTAGAAAGAATAGTCTTACCGAGAAAAAAATTTCCCTATAAATTATTCAGTTTTGCCAATAACACAGTTTTCGAAAGAAAAATGTCAGATGTCTCTTAAAATTATCAGTTATTCCATGGAGTTTTTGCGGAATATCTCCGAATCTAAGGGAGATAACGAAATTTTAGTAATAATCTTTTTTGTAGAGCGAATTGAATGCTATAGAAAAGGTCATGGGCAAAATTTTGTCATCTCCCTTAGATTCTGAGATATTCATCAAAATCTGGCAATAGTCAAAACCGTTTTACCGCTCCGCTACTGAAGTTATAAGTGTGTACTGGAAAAATACATACACTACTCAAGAACATTCACTTGATAAAAGCGGAGCCTGATCTAATCCTCTGGAGAACTAATGTATTTACTCGAATGGCATATAAATGTTTTACGAGAACAATCACTACTACGAAAAATATAATTTTTTGGTGGAAGTTTTATTCATTGCCTACAACTAAATTGATTTAACAGGAGATAAGATTTCTTCCGTGGAACATATAATTTTTCAGCAGAACTCATTCTTTCTCTCACACCAGTGCGTAGAACCTTTGCTTCTGAGAAATAAACATATATAAATACCAGTTTGGTACTCAGGGGATTACCAAATTGGTAATCTTCTTTTCCGTGTATGGTGTTCATTCCAGCATAAATCTCTGTTTGTTTGTTTGTTGAATTTTGTTCAATGTAATGTTTCTCCACTAAAAATTTCCATTTCCATTTGAGAGTAGAATTAATGGAGGAGGACAATGTGAATCAAAGCTCTATAATGGCTGTGTCGTAATACCATGAAAATCGTGAGTTTCCATTCCCGTAGGATTGCAAAACACACTTGTCCATATAACGATGATATAATTTCTCTTTTTGCTTCGGCATTATATCACGTAAGCCCTGAAACAACTCCCATGGGGCCCGGGATAAAAGACGAAGATGGACCAGCCCCGAGAGCCCGGTATGGCCAGGTGGAGCTACTCTCGAACGTTGCTGCAAATTTTCCTCAGAAACTTACATTTTACCAGGTAAACCCTCCTTTAAAAAAAGTAAACTTCAAGAAAAACTCGAGAAAAAAAGGTAGAAACACAAAGCATAAGGAAAAAAAGAAACATAAAAAGAAAATGTGTATACACCTGTCCCATTTTCCTCGCTTTACATCCTCCTCCATCATTATGTTTTCTCACGTTGCACTGTACTAGGGGTAAAAACATACGCACAACAGTGACATTAGTACATACCATCCCTTTCTACAATACATTACACTAGATATTTTATAAGATGGGATACAGTGGGTATACAGGAGAGTGTAACAGAGATAACAAATAAGCGAGAATGTAAGTTGAAATAGGGAAAGTGGAGAAGGAGAGACGACAACCAAGTTTTCCGTGGCCGTTGAAGACACGCGAATGGAGTTAAAGTGTGCTGCGTGAGACGCTTGTCAACGACCCTTTCACCTTATACCATGGGGGTTTTCATACAGTTATACTGCAAAGGTGTTGTTGGGAATGGAATTGGGGACAGGAACGGGGGGGAAGAGCTTTTGAATTATTAAGAGCCCGACCGTGCGGAATAAAACGAATAACCATCCAAGTTTTACCACACACTTTTGTGTTGATAGAAGTCCCAACAATGCGCACTTTTGTCGTCAAATTTCTGTCCTTTCATGCAGTCCTTTCTTCCAATAAAAATTTGATCAATCCTCGATTTTTCATTACTCCTTCGAGGGACGCACGCTGATAGAAATTTTTTCAAAATTTCATGGAAAATATGGTAGTAAATCTCATGAGAGCGACATTGAATCCGATTTAGGGGAAAAATGGTTATGAAATTTCCAGTTTTAGCTAGAATTCAAGGAAATTCATGAGCTTTCAGCGGGAGTGACACGGAAATTTTCCACCTTGATTGAATTTTCAATAGAACGTGAATATTCAGAAACAAAAGGAGATGAATTTTCAATTTCCCTTAATTTTTCCGATTTTTCCGAATTTTCATGGAATATTTGATTCTCCAATGACAAGATTCCTCTTTTAAAAAAAGAATGTAACGTTTTTTGTCAGCAATGTATTCCGCCGTGCTTGATTTAGAATTATTTTCATCCTAAAATTAAATACCTGATATATAATAAGAGAATATTTCAAAAAATTATGTGTGTATACATATATATTATTATTGTATATGAAAAACAATATAAAGAAATATTATTTGTTTTTATTTTATTAAAAAAAATAATATATAAGTATGAGAAAATTTGATATATTCATTTTTAGAAAAAAATATCTTTTTGTTCAATTTTATTCATCTTCACTTTCAATAACCAATGTAAATGCCAATATTTCTCCATTTTCATTCCGTGGAGTATCAAATCTGTCGTCATCTTCATCCTAGTGGAAAAAGTTTGGAATACGTTTAGGGACTGCATTTCCAATATGGAGAAACTAATAAGAAAATATGAAAAAAACATTACGAATGAAGCCATCTGTGATGATGACTGAGCGTAACTGGAAACTCCTACATTTCATGCGCGCGCCCTTTCCCTAGTTCCTGAAATTTCAGTGAAAACTAAACATGATAAAAATTTCCGTCTTTTGACACGGGAAATTCAGACGAAAATTTTCAACAGTGAATACTTTTTTTTACGTCCCTCTACACAGAGTTCGAATTTTATTATATAAAAGGTAATTGTGGAAATGTAATTTTAGCGAAATGTAATTCACTAAAAAATACTTTTTGCAAAGGATATTTCGCGATTCGTTCGGTAAAAAAATCACATCTCTAGATGGAAAAATTATTTCCTGACGAAAGTGAAATGTTACCACACCAGCTGGGCTAATTTTTCATGGAATTCCGAGTAAATTTTCCAATTTCAGGACAAATTACCCTCACGTTTAGGAAACTTTCCAGAGCCAGTGGAGAAAAATTCACCATTCGTTTCGCATTTTTTCCCTGATATAGGGTGAAAAAGACCTAGAAATAAATTCCGTTCCAGGATTACTCGATTTGTTTGGTAATTTGTCTCCAACTTTTTTCCCCCCGTATCCTTCATTGAAACTGAATTTCAGTTCTCATCTGTTTTTTATTTCTTAATTCATTTTTTTCCCTTCATGATATAAAAGCGCACGCGCGCGTATCGGCTTTCCAGTCGACTGCATCTTTACTACCGAACGAGTTTCCTCGTCGCGTTTCTTTACGACAATTTCCAGCAAAATTGCCGTGGCGTATATGTTAACGTACATGTACCATCAGTACACGGGGGAGGGCTCAGTTGGGTACGTAGAACATGCGATGGGCCGCAAGAGGGGGGGGGGGGGTGCAGGGTGGAGGCGCTGGAGAGGGTGAACGAGACGACTGCACCTATAGGCGGTCCATAGAGAAACGCTTGTACGGAATACGAGCGAAGAGACTCACTCAGATGCATCGTAGTATGCTCACGTACTCCACATATATATGACCTTTTTTTCATTTTTTTTCTTCCCTCCCTCAGTGTCATTTCCCATGTCGTGCCAACCATTACGTGATGACTTCGAACGTGATGCCTTATCGATTGCCACCGATAGTATCGATAAACAAGGTGAAAAAGGGAATTAATGTTTGTCGGGAAAACAGATGCATTAGGTTAATGCATTTTCTGGATATAGGGTAATAAGAGTAATTCACTCGATAATAACCAAATAAGCATTATAAATATAATGAAATTTTCCAGGATAATAAACAAATTATCGAAATCCCAGTTTCGGAGTGAGAAACGATGAATATTTATTCGTGCAGATGAGTGGTGAGGAGAGAGGAAAGGGTTGTTGAACATAACCAGGTGGAAAATTAGCATATACTCCCAAATAAATGAGATTTAAGTGTGTAACCTGTTGTTTTCGTATGAATCCGTGCGATTAAAATGAATGGGTTCTGGGGTTGGATGAAAGTTTAATAGGACTGGACAATTCTGGTATGGACCAGTGTATACAAATGGAGTATCATACTTCACAGGTTGAAGAGTGAAGAGCGAGAGAGAAACAAGCGATAGAACTAGAGTAGAAAAGTGCGCAACGTTGTACTGTTTAAACGCTTGAACTAGAGTGTGCTCAATTATTAATAGCGACACGGTTGAATTTTGAGAGGCTGGGATCACGCCATTGTCCAATCATTGTTCATTAATACAATTGGATGGGGCGTAAGTATCGCAGCCAATCGACAGAGCGCAATTAACGATCAACTCGTCGTCCATCGTTGCATTCTCATCGTCTTTATCCACTTGATCATTTTTTGTAATTATCGAGAGAGGCATAGGATCAGCTCTCGATGTCAACATTGCCACAAGTAACAAGAGCTCGGTGCTGGCAATGGTATACGAGACAGCGTGTTGATCACCATAAACGAACATTGAGGGACAAAATACGATGGTGAACAGTTGTGGAGCAGTTTGTGGCAGAGAAGATACATGTGTTAAGCGAGATAGATACGATGGATGTTCGCCGTATCGCGTGACCACTCGATCAACTCTGGCCGCATATCCCTCGCCGTATCCCCCCCTTCAGCCCTCTAGTGGCGCGTTTAACCGGACCTGACAGTGACTTACGCACTTTGGAAAAATATGACGGGCTGCATCTGGGCCACAGAGTTATAGCGAAAAAAAACGAATGTGAGGAGAAGATGGTGATAAAAATGTTGATGGAATGGAGGTAGTTACTTACTGGAGTCTAGGACGACGTATCGAGGATTCGATGTGTTGATGGGTACCATGTTGCGGATCCAGGAGATTATGGGGGTCGGTGAGCCAACTGCTGTGCAAGATAACAAGGCGTTGTGGCCCATTTCCACGACCTTGGTTGTTGGGGCCTGAGTGATTAGTGGAAATCCAACTGGCAAGTTGTCGGCTGCAACATAAAGTGAAAATACATATAAATGAGTTTTTCTGTTTCATTTATTTCAATCGATGTACTGGGG
>NW_021680492.1:733108-757024 GCF_001412515.2 Diachasma alloeum | reverse complement strand
GGGGGGGGGGGGGGGGGAGACGGTGGAAAAGTTTGACCGTTTATCTTTACGATGACGGAAATGACAGTTATGAGAAAAGTTTGACGTAAGAGCTTTTTATCCTTATGAGAAGAGGGAATAGAAAGTGAAAGTTGATGGTCTATATATCTCTCCGTTTCGTGTTCAAGTCTATATTTCCGACGACGTTGATTATAAATTCGGTACGTGGAATAGACATGGTTGTCCCAGGGGTTTGCTTAGATACTGGGAGAGTGAGAGGGGTCGCACCGCAGGATTGAAGAAAGTCCACTATCCTTGATGCGCCCCTGGGATTCAGAGTTGCGGTTCACCGTCGTAACGGACTCGTCGCGTCCCACGTTTTGTCTCAGGAGTCCTCGCTACTCCCCCATAAATACTTATGAAACAATGTTTCCCACAATAAAAATAAAAGGAAAATAAAGGGAAAAGTGAGAAAAACAAATTCATAAAAACAACGATAATCCAGGGGAGTTCTCCTTAAACTTTAATGGTTTAAACAGTAACTATCAACTTTTACGATTGCTGAAATGATGTTCTCTTTTTACTCGAATGGCGGTGGGTCGAGTAGTGCTAGTTAAATACACATTCGACACTGGAAATTCGTGAGTGCATCATGCGCAAAATGCAGAATGGGGGAATGAGAGAGGTGAACATGTATGATACAGTGGCATGTAGATGTTGCAATCTATATATACACTGTCTACGTATTTCTAGTTCAACTGGGAGAAGATTTAGTTTGGAGTAAGAAAAAGTTCATCCGTTTATTTTTCTATTAGCATTTGGGGCTTGGAAGTTTTGTGAGTTTTTTGCTCGTGAAAAAAATACCACGGAGGATTATGAGTTCCCCAAGGAACACTACTGGGCGAGCACTCGGATTTTACTCTAACCATATTATGCAAGATACTGTATAACCTACTTGCGCGTTATAGTCATAACGGAAGTATAAATAATTTTTTAATGTGCTTGGCAAGTAGACCCTCGTATTTTGCATTAAACACGAATAATTCCATTGGAATTTATTATAATATTTCCCTCTAGAAATTAAGAACTTTAGGGATGTTTTTTTCACTTGTTTAATTTCTCTTTGTTTTGTTCTGTTTTGTTCCATTCTGCTTTTTTCTTTCATTCAATTCTAGTCTGGTTACGATGCGCGACCCTGCGATGTTGGTCCCCTCCGCGGGGAATCGCCGCCGGGTTATGCAGGCTTCAGCGTTGCCGAATTCACTCTACTTTGCCCTGACGCGTTTAGCGAGTTTGCGGCAACGTCGCGTAACAGACAATTCGATTTACGGCTATCCAAGTAGTTCGATTAATTTTTTGAGGGGAAATCGATTACAGAGTTTGTAGAATAGACCAACAGTACTTTTTAGGCGCAATATCAAATTTACTTTCCAAATTTACTTCCAAAAACTGCTATAATTTGTTAGACACTTCAACGGAAAAAGTCATTTTTTTCCTTTTCCGGTTAGCCAGTCAATGGCAATTGAAGAAGAACGACACGCTGCGGTCTTTCCCTCATCAGGTGAACAATCCAGAGTTAAGAGCAGCGTTCCGTAGCACATAATTTGCGGGCAAACGTGGCCATTCTACGTTATCTATTCTCTTTTTATACCTCTTCCTCAATTGCTATGATGTTATCCTAGTTCGACGTCAATTATTTCTCGGTGAAGTGTACCAACAATACAATTCAAGTGCAGATTCCTGGGCAGGGGTCATCTTTCTTCGGGCCCGTCAGTAACTTTTCGCACTGAAAAAAAAAATCTCCATTCTAAGGTCAGCCCAGGGAGATATCACCGATAGTCTTTCCTTCCCCTATTGTCTATCGTTTTCTTCGACGTGTCTCTCTACCCAGCTTTTCTACAATTTTATTTTTCTACTTGATGATTTGTCTTCGTCCATTCCACAGTCAATTCCTTTACCAAGATGAGACACCATTTATCCTCGAACCAACGTTGAATTTCATTTATGATTTATCGAAGTGAGCCAGATAACTCTGAATGATTCAATAATATGAAAAAGAAAATATATAACATGCCTCAGACTTTTTTCGAATGATGAAGTGTTACGAAAGTAATATCCATCAGTTTTCATCGTAAAAAAAAGTACTCAAAGACGAAACATAAATCAGCTTCTATCAGTTGCAGGGAGAAAAAAATATAAACACGTATACAGCATTTGAATCTTTCTTTTTCATAGCGCTTCACGTCACAACCAACTCAATGGTGTGCTTCATATATTTCTCATGTAAAGGGAGCACAAACCAAAAGCCATGAGGATTGCAGGGGTCGCAACAGTTCGACTCCGGGGGAATCAAATACTGATCCCCAAAAATTGCGTGCGTAGAATATGGTATGGATAAGGGGGTAAAGATGGATGGTGAAGATGAAATTGAGAGGGTGTACGAGCGTAAGAGGAAAGCAGGTGGAAAGAAGCAGGTGACAGTGAGCATGTGACTGAAGATTTTCTACACTGAAAATTCAATGGTAAAAAGTAAAAAATGAGTGTTCCCGAAAAATTTTTGATTTTTTTTTCGAAAGGCTGAGACAATTTTACATAAAATCGGTGCGTAAAAACGCGGCCACTGTGGGTTTAATGAGAAAAAAAATTTAATCAACATTAAAAATCATTATTCATAGAAAAAATTCAAATTCAAAACTTTGAAAATATTTTTTTTGAAAAAGTCAGGAAATTCCCGATGGCACATGCTATTAACTGGAGATATTTTTTTTTTATACGGTCACATGAAAACTGTAAAAATTAAAAAATGAGAAAAATGCAAAAATAGGTGTTTCTCTGTTATTTACGTAGCAAAAGGTCATAAATTTTCACAGTTTATTCCTTTGAGCGTGGTTAACAAAATATAAAGTAAAATTAAAATCGAAATTTGGAGGCCCAAACACATGACACTTTTGGTGAAATGTCTCATATATAAAAAAATTATATCTAACTCCACATAACTAACTCCACATGCACTGGGTTCGTTTTCCGGCGATGAAAAAATCTTTCATCACCGGGACTCGAACCTGCGCTACTGGGACGCTTTGGTTTATAGGGCCAGCACGCTGACGACGAGCCCAAAGACGTCCCTTCAAATGTCTCATATATATTTTTATCGATTGAGATAAAAGGCATGGAGAGAAATATTTTGACGAAAAAATGATCGAACTCGGTTGAAAAGCATTCGAGGTATTTGCGACAAATGATTTAGAAACAAATGGCGATTTTTCCACAACAGCTGGCTCGATTGGGTTGAAATTGAGCACTGACTCAGTCCTCATTAGTCCTTCAATTCTTCGGTTTTCTCAAAATTACCCATCGAGTGGACACCTGCGCACACACACATGGTCGTCAATCTTCATATTCTAAAATTTCACACCACTCTACATCATTTCGAAGAAAAATGAGGAAACGATTTCAATGTTTCCATTTCGGAAGCAGGTAGACGATGAACACTCCTGCGAGATTATCGGTAAGATGTCACTCATATATATTCAATTCGACGTTACACTCTCTACTCCCTCTACTATATTAATAATTCATGGCTCATCATAGCCACGTAATTATGCTGCCTCCTCACAGAGTTTGAAAATTAAAAATCTAAATCAGCTACTTGCTCCCCTGGATATTATCCCATCCTACGTACAAACACTTTGAAAATATCCTGGTGGTGCATGTCACATGGAATTCGTGACACTCTACTCATATCTGAATTCATTACCTACTTTATCTTCTGAAACTTTAACCCAGTAACATGGCGAGTCAAACTGCTGTATTCCCTTCTGCCCTTTTCCCTTTCGCTTCTTCGTATCTATTTGAGTCGCTCTGAGTGTCCTTGCAACAGAGGGTAGGAAGTCACGTCGTAAAGATATACATGGGTTTATACATGGTTAAGACGACCAAAAACTTTCGCGCAGAGGGTATGGGCTGAGAGCTACTAGTGGAAAGCCTGTTACGTTGAAATTCACGAGTAAAACATGGGATTTCATCCGAAAATACAACACAGCATGTGCAGAATACACAGATAAACTGAAGGTTATATTGCATCTTTCGATTCACCGGGATTTTACGTGTCCCCTGCATCACGGGAATTACTGTCATGAGTTTATTATTAATTTCAGAGCAGGATCGACCGAGAGAGGAAGAGAGAGACAGAGAGAAGGCTGAAAGCTTGTCATGCGAACACCTGGGGAACGACTGTGGGGGTAATATTAAGCTCCTTGGTATCCCGCTGAGTTCGATTCCTGATAGAGGCAGTCTTTTTTACTTGCCCTCGCAGCGTCACGTCACATCTATCTAGAAATTTTCTAGAGCGTGAGTAACATGAGAATCATGATTCCCGTGAGCCTGAGAATGAACGATCTAATTTCAATATCCATTTTCTCTACTCCTTTATTTTCCACCATTATTTACTTTATTTTCCCTCATGTTTTTGTTGAGACGTAAGTGGAGATGAGGAAATACCCTCAGAATTAATTATTCTATGGGAATATTACATTTATGAATAAGTGGTGTTGCAATGTACGTTGATCTTTAAGGGGTCGTAAGATATTAGGTGTTCTTAACCCATCGTACAGCCACTCATGAGCTTCAAGTTATTTCAAAGGTAGCTATATGAGTTGATGGATAAGGGTCGTCGAGACGTAGAATTCACTAACGTCGGTATTTCTCATTGTATCTTCTGCACGGCTCGTTGCCTCTTTACACTCGATTTCCAGAGCCTTCCGCCTAACCAGTAGCGAATGCCTACGTCCAGACTTCAACTTCTGTCACGTAATATTCAAGGGATTAAATCTAAGCATATTGCATTTCTGTTCTCCTATATGCTGGATTAATTCAGTCTGATACAGAATTTCCATGGTACACGAAAAAAAAATTCTTGAATTAAGTATAAAATATGCTTGAATGAAGAGTATTTTATACTCGAATGGGGGATGGGTGTTTCAATTCGAAGATGATTATTTCGTATCAGCCCGGGTTGTACCAAGCACTCTCAAGTGTAATGTAAGGGTCAGACTAAGGGTGAGAACATAAGGATCAAAAAGTGGAGGTTAAAAAATGAGGGTCGGAATATTAGATTCAAAAACTGAGGGCCTGAATGTACATGGAGAATTAATGAGGGTCAGAATATAAAAGTAAAAAAAGTGGGTGTCAGGCAATGAGGATCATATAAGGGCTAACAGCGGGGAGCAAGCATAATATATGACTTATATTTAGGCCCTCATTGCCGGACACCCACTTTATTTACTTTTATATTCTGACCCTAATATTCTGACACTGAGTGCCTGACCCTTATATTACACTCAAGAGAGCTTGCTACGACCCGGCCTGATACCAAACAATCAGCTTCGAACTGAAATACCAATCTCTCAATTGAGTATAAAATATACTTGAATCATGTATATTTTATACTCAATTCAAGAATTTTCTTTTTTGTGTACAAGAATAATTTGTTTACACCTACTCACGAAAAATTAGTCAAGAAGGAACCAAGGTTTATGGTGAGGAAAAATGGTAAATTATTAGACGCTATGTAAACTGTGTACATTAAAATTCCCCTTCAAAAAAGTTATAATGATTTGCAAACAACTCCCGTACCACAAACGTCAACGGTAAACAGTAGATGGATGCTGTATACTTAGACTCAAGATGCATATTTACACTTGGAAAATACACTCTGTGATGATATAAGAGAGCATCGTATACTGCTGTCTTCAGTATTTTAGTTGAAAATCTAGTAACTCAAGTGTAATCTTCACACGGAGACAAAAATTGGGGAAAAAAATTACCAAATAAGTCAAGCGATGGGGTATTTTCGACTCGATATCGAGAAAAAATGCGAGACGAGGGCCAATTTTTCTCCGCTTGCTTCGAAAAAATTACTAAACGTCAGGGTAATTTGGCCAAATTAGAAAAATTATCTGGAATTCCATAAAAAATTATGTAAGCAACCGTGAATGACAATGTTTAGGAATTGTTCTTTAACGGAAGAGAGTTCTTTTTACCGACAAAGGAAAAAAAGTTTTGATTTTGAGGGACATGTCACTAATTTTCTGGAACATGTCACTGATTTTTAGGGATTCAGTAGTGAAGCGATAAAATAGTTCAAGTCGATTTAGGTCTCAGCTGAGTTTTTGAGAAATATTTCCGAATCTAAGGGAAATGACCACGTTTTTGTTATGACCTTGTTCGTAGAGCAAACTGAGAGCTACAAAGAAGGTCTTAACAAAAATTTTGCTATTTCCTTTAGATTCTGAGGTATTCATTGATCACTGATCAATAGTCAAATTCGACTAATTTCCAGTGACGTCACTACTTCACAGGGTTATCATCACTAGTTTTCAGAGTCATGTCACTGATTTTTACGGAACCAACCCTAATATAAATTTAGGGAATCGATCACCAAATTTCAGTGATAAAAATCACTGATGATCAGGGTCATTCCAATCAGTGTCCAGTACCACCAATAATTGGTGATAAAATCTGAAAATCAGTGACGTATCGAAACTTTTTGTTCTCTGTGATTTATTTCCGTCCATTCCCATGTCATTCACATCGTTGCCACAAAAAAATACTGCACAAATGCGAGAATTTTTATTTAATAGTGAACCGTAATTTTTGCATCCACAGATGTGATTTTTCCACTGAACAAATCGTACGATATCTTCCACAAAAATTATGTTCTATTGCTAAACATCGTTCTCTTCAACAACTCTCTCCGTGCGACATTATTCATTTTCCCAGGTCACGGCTTATAACAACCATATGATGGTTTTTCTTTCCAGTAAAAACTGAATACTATGAAATGCTACAGAATGAAAAGCCTGGTTGTTTCTATAAATCCCTCACCCATAAACTCATTTATCCATTAGTTAATTGATCTAAAATACCGCAGAGTAGTAAATGTACGGCAGCTCGTTAACGGGCACTGAGTATACCTTTCTCCCTCCCTCATCCCCGATATTTTCCCAAACCCATTCGCATCTCTCCATTTATGTGCTGGACGTATGTCTTGGTGAATGTGCTTGCAGGCTGGCCAACTAATGGACGTCCGGTATTTGGGGTATTTTCGCGGTGAATTGAGCAAGCACCCACTCCCGGATATGCCCCCAAAACCTGTGCAGAGTAGAATTAGCAGAGGGAATTGTACAAATCCGCCTCAAAAACACCCGCCCATTCCGCTTGCTCTCTCCCTTCACCCATGCCACTACTCTTCTCAAATCCCCTTTGCTATTTTACCTTGTGGATCGAAAAGCACCGCCGTATGGTCAGACAAATTAGGTGTGGCCCTAAAATTTTCCAAACCTTCCACCCCTCATACACAGATCAGCGGATAACTTCAATGTGATGAAGAGACAGAATATGAAATCGAAGTGAAAAAAAAATCATTTAAAAATAGACGCGCCGAACAATTGGCTAATGGATTTTACCCTCAGGCATCAGATACATCCTTTCGATGCATTTCATACTCTTTGTAAATTTTATTTGTCAGTATATGAATATATTCACAGGAGTTATTGATAGAAAGAAATTAAGAGTTAATAAATACGGAAAGAATAATCAACTTTTCTAATTGAACAACAGCCAGGCGTATGTGATTGGCATTTACAATTGCAATGGATGAAAATTTCATTCGAAGTTAATGTATCGTGGCAAAATTCAGTGGGAATCATTTCAGTACAATAAACCACAGCGTTTGCGAATGCCGGTATTGATCAACCTCATGAAGCCACTCATGAAATTTCACTAATAAGAATTTTGAATGGATTAAGTAATTAATGATTGGAATGACCGCATCAACATTGGTCCAGTTGTGTTAGTGATCCAAAAATCGTTGCCATGGGTGGAAGATATTTTCTATTCAACGCTGACGCATTGAATATGTACTAATACCATTAATTCGAATATCCTGCACGGCACAATTGACAAATGTGTGCGTTGATTAATGCCATCAGATGGTTTCTAAAATTGTACAATTCTAATTGGATTCAGTAATTGACATGGAAAATCAAGAATAAATGGCCCTATTGATGTCGGTGGCCGAGTGGGCTAGACGCAAGTCCAGTGTACGGAAGGTTGCGAGTTCGATCCAAGTGGAACCGATTTTTTCAACCTGAGGTTGCGGTGAGCGAGAGGTTGCTAAGGGAGTAACCGCCTATACCGGCATGGGTTTCCTGTGGTTTCCTATACTACTCCTACATTCTATAGGAGTGCGAATGCGGTACAGTGTAGAATCCACGACCGAATGCATAGGGTTGGATAGAGTGCTGAATGGGACCCAAAGTCCGTAAAATAGTACATTACGAGTCAAGCAACGAAAAGGCGTCTTTTCAGGTCGTTTACATTACTTTTCGCTCCAGATGTCTGGTAAATTCGGGCGTAACAAGAAAATAAGATGAGAATAGTTTTGAGTAGAATTTGTAATTGTCGAAACATTAGTCAAGGTAAAGAAGGTAACATTGGCAAGATAATTTGAATCATTAGCAAAAAAAGCAATATCTTCAAACTTTGTGTTAAAAGGTATATATTTGATTTGTCTAGAGGCCTTTGGAACGAGTTGATAGAGGCCTTTGAAACGAGGATTTTGAAAAAAGAAAAATTGAAATCGGTGCAGTGGTTTTGGAGATATTGAGGAAAAACTGAATTAAACAAGTTGTTATATCTCAGAAAATACTGCACCGATTGAGCCGAAACAGCGCGTCAAAGTTGAGCTCAATCATAGCTACAATGAGCCACAATTTCAGAGTTTTATCCACAAATTTCACCGTATTTATGTTGAATTTCTTAAAAATTGATCATACCCACAGACCTGATCCTAAAAACATCATTTCTTCACGTTTCATAACATTCTCGACCATTTGCAATCAAAATGAGAAAATCGAAAAATCGATCAAATACAAGGCTTCCCTTCGGAAGCAAAGAAGAATAAATGACCGCGAATTTCGAGATTCATTCACCGTAGTTATTCCTCTTAACTAACTCCAGTGAAAATGTTGAATTCAAATTTCAGATGTAATTCAATCTCTCTACAGCGTATAATCCTGCTTGATATTTCAACGAAAATATACATCACTGTCTTCCCTAATTTACGAATAGCATCAAACTCAACCACAGAGTATGAAATATATGTACATATATACTCGAAACACGAGTTTTCATCTCACCTTCATAGAGTTAATCATGAAGTACGAAGGCAGTGTAGTCGATTGTAACTTTTCAACCAACATTAACCAGCAATTGCCAGCGGTGAAGGTCTAGAACTGTGCACGCATATAATGTTAAAAGGATGGTTTGAGTGTGGGCGTACTGTTAGATACATTGGTGGCGTTGGCTCGACCTCAGAGTTCGTAGATTTAATGTCACGGCGCAATTTGGCCCGGACGAGTTATGGACAACGATATCTCGCCTGGTAGGTGTTAATGAAATTTGCGGTTCGTAGCTTTTCTGCCCTCAGGAGAGGCGTGTTCTGTGTTCATTCATCGTACTGAAGAGCTTTTGCTACCGTCACACAATCGTTTTTGTTGATAATAACATCACTTTCTTGTTTCATCCACTCTTATCTACCACTTATCACGACTTTTCTTGCTCTTACTGAATTAACCTCGCGTTAACTCATGTAATTCTCATTTATCCCCATGATATTATGGGATTAAAGGAATGAGAGTAAACACTAAGGAATTAAATGTTTCCCCGAAAAAATTTTCAATTCAGTTGCACGCACTTGGAAATGGTTGAAAAAACATGAATAATCTAGTTTTTTGTTGGAAATTGCTTTGCACCATCGAACTATTATTAAAAGGCTCTGTGGCTGAATGCGCAAAGAAAAAGTTGAAAAAAAATTACCAAATTCTGAAAATTTACGATGGAAAACCGTTGTCTTCCAGCATCTTTAAAGGCGTTCAATTCAATTAGAAAATTTTGAGGCGAAATTGTTGAATCACATGAAATTCGATTGATCGAAGTGGAAGGTCTCTTACAGTGAAGAAATATCATTTTCTTTATACACTGTTAGGGAAAAAAGTTCACGAACATTTTGGTAGTAATTTTCCGCAGGGTGATATTGAAATTTCAAATTTTTAAGCTACAGTAAGACGAGAATTCCTCAAGTAATTCGCTCTTTTCTACAATTTTATAATCAAACAATAGCTTGAAATATAAAGTTGATGCATTTAAAGTGAATAAATAAGAGACAATCAATAGTCATTTCTCAAAATTCATTCGATTTTTTCGTTGATATCACATCGAAAGTCCAATCACTGTTACTTCACTCTCTCTAACCCTACAGCGACCAAAGAGAAGAAAATAAAAAGAACGCCAACCGTGACTAGATCGGACAATGGCTCTGGACAAGACCCCGGAATCGTTCCATCTGAAACCCTAGCAGGAATAAATTCCTATCGTGCTGATTTCCGAGCAAGGGCCTACAACAGGGTGTTAGTTGAGGGCTTGAAGAATGTCAGCTATTTTCAATGCGTCAGCAAGTGCCCGATGAAAGAATGAAAATAAAACAGCAAATGTATATCTATAAAAAGAGAATCAAGCATGATCGAGATACAGATACGAGAGGAAGATTACATCTCGTGGAGTCAAGTATCACGAGGAGGAAAGGAAATACGAATCATTCCTCTTGGCGATGCACGATCACTTGATAGGGAATATATGAAATAATCGATAAGTTGCTACAACTCACCCTCAGCGCAAACATCTCCAGCGGCGAGTCACTCACTCGTGAAAATCGAATTGCCGTGGAATGCGGTGGAATTTTGAGGGGGTATAAAAGGTCGAGGTATAGGCCCTTGGATATTTCATCAAAGGGCCACAGTGGATGGAGAAAGAGACTGGGCGCGCACCGAGTACGATGACTCTTGAGATATTCGATCATTTAGGAGATGGTGGAGAGGGTCAGGAGGCCTATGCTTGTCTCAAGTGTGCGCCCTTCGTGGGTATACTGAGGCCAGCATATTTTCACGAGATGAAAAAATGAGCGGTGTGCGCGCCGCGGATAAAAATGATCGCGAGAGATGGTCGAGCACTTTGTTCCTTTTTATTATTCATGAAGTGGTATGGAAGGAACAGGGATAACCGGATGGGTTGCCGATGCGGTCTGGGGATGCACCAGGGCACCACTGCCGAGCGGGCGAAGAGAAAAGACTATCTGTACGGTTTCTACACTGTTGAAAAATTCTTGAAATTTCAGTCACAGCGTCATCTGAATTTTCCATGTTGTGGGGTTGAATTCAATTTCAAATGAAAGTGTTCACTAAATTTCTCATTCGTCTTGAAAATTCAAGAAAATTGTTTTTTTCATGTTAAATAATCATTGATTTTTTAATGAAAGCTTGAATTTCCAAACTCATCGTCAAAATTGAACATCACATATAGTTCAATTTTCAATAAATTGAGAATTCAGAAAAGTTGTTACCTGAATTTTCAAAATTTTCAAGATTTTCCAGTACCGTATGGACCTGAAAATCGAGAATTTCTTGAATATTCACGAAATTAACTGATTCGTCAAGGAAGAAATATACAGAAATTTCATGTAACTTTGTCGTTGTTAAAAATTTCAAGTTTTTTCAATTGGAATTTGAAGAGTGATTTTCTAGCAGTGTATATTCTGGTGGAGTAAAACTTTGAAGGGCTCTTCTTGGCTTTTTGAATCTGACTTTCTTAGTCAAATCTTATGATAAATATTGATAAGACTTTTAATCCTTAACGACACGAAGGCTTGAAGAGCGCTAATATTCTGAGAATTTATTCCTAAATTGGTCATAAATGAATGCTGATGCTGTAAGAGATGATTTCACTTCAATGCTTAAATTTATAAAAATGAGAATTCTGGTATATTCCTGCAAATTTCAGTCGCATTTATCTCTCTGGTTATACTGGTGCTGTCGTGTTTTATCATTCAATGGTTTTTATTTCGCTTGGAGCACTCAAAAGAGATGCGGCAGGATATATTAAAAATTCTCGACAATATTTGCTCTTTGAAAGAGGTTCATGGATTTCATTGTAGGTCAAAGGATGTTATCATATAACAAAAAGATGGAATCTAAGTTTTGATATGATGTAATATGATTTTATTCCTTTTGCAAGTTTATGACTGCACCACATTTGAGGGAAAAAACTGCAGAGGGGAACACCTCAATTGAGGGAGAAACCTGCTCAGGAAGAAATTGTCTCTTGCGAGAACCCCGCTCGATAATGAAACTGTGAGGTTTAGAGTGTCACAAAATTTAGCGCTTACACCGGGAATCGAACCCGGGTCCCTCGCCTGCCAACCTGACACTCTTAACCGTAGAGCCACTAGCGTGGGGTATGACTTTTTTATATTGTAAGATTTGAATTTTACTTTTTGTTGTCATTCCGACCGTGAGGCAGCGCTTCTCGGACGTTATGACAAAAAATATTGTTCGTCACATGAAAATACTACATTTCACCGCTCCAAAAGTTTTTTTCGACCGTGTGACGAACAATACTTTTTGTCATAACGGCTGTAGCCAGGGATTTACGAACGCGTACACGAAGAAAAGAGTTGGAGAAAAATTACGGAACAAGTTGAGTAATCGTGACGCAAACTCGATTTTCAGTACTTTTTCACCTTAAATAGGAGAACAAGTGCGAGATTAATAGTGAATTCTACTCCGTTGATCCGGGAAAATTTACAAAATGTGAGGGTGATTTGTACCGCGATTGTAAAATTTACTCTGCATTCCATCAAAAATTATCCCAGTGAACGTGAATAATTGTTTCATTGCTCCATTTTCGTAAAATTCTTCTGTGATGGAAAACAATTTTTACCGAACCCGTTTGGTAAAAATTTACGGCCGTCCACAAACAAACAATACCCTAGCAATGTGAGAAATTTGAGTAAACAGGAGGATAATTTTTGCATCCATAGATGTGTTTTTTACCTAGAAAACCGTATGATATCCATTAAAAACCAGTATTTTTTCACTGGATTACATTTCGCTCCACAATTACCAATCGCATATTAAAATTTGTCTCGATTTTCTAGCTAATTTTTATCCAACTTTTCTCTCCGCGTAGCTTCAGAGAAGCGCTGCCTTACGGCTGAAGGACAAAAATTAGGAGATGCGGTAGCGTCTTTGGCCGAGTGAGAACGCAATAGAGTTTACAGCACTCCTATTCAGTTAAAAAGAGCTTCGCAAAGTTCAATTCAAAAAAACGTAATGGAAATTTTTTGTGAAAAAAAAATTTCTATTGTGTTTTCTTGAATCCATCGGGTCTTGATTTAGTTTGGGATTCTTCCCGATTTCATGGAAAAGAATTTCCAATTATTTACGAAAATATGAGCACGTGGACAAAAATTTTCTTATAATTCACAAAGTTTAGTGTACATGTGGCTCGCCTCTAGCGCCGTGTAGCGTGTGTGCGCGTATGCACACGTATTCAGTGGCGCAACAACGTCAAAGCTGCATACAAGTAGAGTACCAGCAATCCGAAATATTATTTCCGTAATATTCTTTCTGTGATGAAAACAAATCTAACAATTCAAACGGACAAACCGTCCGTTAACGTTAAATCGTATTAACGTGCTAATTTAAATTATTGGACGAACGTTTAAAAGAGGAGTGAGATCACATGAAAAAAACATATCGTGGATCTGACGGTTAAAAACTGGTCGAGTGATCGCAGCACCCTGGTGAGAAGGGAAGAGTGAATGCAACCGAGTGCTGTTATTATTGTTCATTTCCAATATTTATTGACAATCAAATGCATGGGCTTCTAGAGCCCCCTGATTTCTCACCTGTTTCCAAATTTAGCGATCACTCGGATACTGGTTTTTAAACATACTATTCCCGTACTGAGGAGTAGATGAATTTTTAGGGGCCAACATTTCCGGTTTTTTCACAGAGTGTTCTTTATTAATTGTGGGGGACACCGGGGCAAAGCGGGGTGGCCAGGGCATAGTGGGGTATATAAAAGAAAGCCAAAAGTGAGAAATTCAAGGGGTCGATCAGGGATCAATAAAAAGTAAAAAAAAGCTAAAAAAACTCGAATAATACTAAGGGAAAATTAAAAAAAAATGGAAGAACTTTGGAAATTCTTTCAATTCTTTCAAACATCGGGATGAGCCGCGATATTGAGTATTTTAATTAAAACGGAGTTCTCACAATGATCTAGACTTCAATAGATAAATTTGCTAAACCCACTCCCCCGACGGTAGGTAATGACGGAAAAAATGAAAAATGAGAAGAATGGAATCCGACTTACTGTGCATACTCTCTGTTTGCTGATATAAACGTCACTTTGCTACTGAAGCAAGAGAATAGAAACAATCAATTAGAAGTATTAGGATTTCACTTCGTAAAATTGAGATGAACAAGACAAATCTAATGAATAAGTTTGGAAATGTCAATTTCTAAAAAGAAAAATGAAATTGAGGAAAAAAAATGGCATTTTAGGAAAAAATGAATAATGAATTTGAAAAACTAAATTAATTTGACGAATAACGAAAATTTTGAAAATGTACAGAAAATTGTTACAATCTACTCTTTTGTTGATGAACATGAAATTGAAAAAAAAAGAATTCTCTTATGCGTACCCTATGGTACCCCAGATTAAAAAATCGATTCATCGGGACCTTCCCTACCGATTTCAGAGTTTTGTCTGTCGTTTTTCGGAGATTCAAAGGTGAAAAACAAAGAAACAACATTTAGAATTATTTTAATTTTTTTTTGGACACTACCCCACTCCGCCCCCAAATGTAATACGTTGAAGACGCGAGTTGATAATTTTAGAATGTGAATAGTGATCACTAAAAATGGATATAAGTACACGGAGAGAAATTTTTGATAAAAATTACCCTACCGTTCTATAAAGGTGTATCATGAGTCATCGTTTCCTCATTTCTATCCCGAAATTTAGTAAAAATTAATATATGATGAACAAATGTTATTCTACGTTAGAGAAATTTTATCCTGACGCATAACAAATTTTACCCTTCCAGTCCAGTAATTTTTATGTACATAATACCGAAAATTCTAGAACGGTTGGTAAATTTTACCCTACCGGTACAGTAATTTTTACTCTATCAGCACGGTAATTTTTATTTTTATCAGGATAAAATTTCTCTAACGTAGAATAAAATTTGATCAGCATATATTAATTTTTACTAAATTTCGGGAGAGAAATGAAGAAACGATGACTCATGATACACTTTCACAGAACGGTAGGATAATTTTTATCAAAAATTTCTCTCCGTGTATGATAGAAGCTCTGACCCCCGTCTCTTTGCTTAGCTGCCCCGCATTGCCCCAGTCTCCCCAATGATACTTATTTTTATGTGACATCTTCAACGTATTGATTCTCCAAAAATATATCTCTCAGTTTTGGAATGTCGAGCAATGGGTTATATATAAAATGAGTACTCTCGAGTGAGATACTATCTCTCATAAATACGAAAATACATTCGTGGTGAATTATAAAGTGTCCGTATATCCACTCCATTACAGGACGTCACCCGCATTGTTCTCTTTATTCACAACAAGAAGAGCTATAGATATAGATAGATAAAAGATCGAAAATTGAACAGATGAATTTTCAGATATTAGGAGCATGAAAATCCAATTTCCGTTTTCGAATATTTCCATCTCATGCGGTTTGAATTTTTTTCCTGGGCTACTCATGCATGGTAACTCAATTTCAAATACCCCGTTCTATTGAAAGTTCTGAAAAACTTTTTATGGAAGTTCTAAAAAATTTTCACCAGTGTTATTCGGATCCAGCGTAATATTGATGACCACTTGAAAATTTCCAGTTGAGGTTCGTAAAATTTTTGCCAACGGGCCTTTAAAACTCAATAGATAAATGCCAAGTAATTCTTTGTAATGGGATTATCAAACTAAATTTCTTGCGGAGTTGAAGCAATAAAGTTCTCTCACTTCCGTTTTGTCGGTGTAGTAGCGCGACAACCGGTACAATAATAATTATCATTTCCTTTCATTGGTAGCAGGAGAGGCAAAAGCGATTCTTATCGGCTTTTTGTACGCTCGTTTTGTGCACAGTACGAGTGTCCCGTTTACAAGCGACCGGGGTTATCTCTCGATCACGGGACAACACGGAGTAGCTTGGGAACGCTGTTAAAGGAGGGAAATTGAAAGAGAGATGGAAAAAAAAGAAGACAAAGAGAAGAATAATAAAAAGTAAACATTAAAAAAATAAAAGTGCCAGTTACTTGAACTGTTACTCGATTGCCTCATTCAAGGAATCACTCCGTCGAGACCCAAATTCAGAGTAATGAATTTGGGGAGTTGTGATCGATCGCTTGGTCCAGATATTGGCGTTAAGAAAAAGAGATGGAGAATTTAACGGAATATAGGGAGACCGCGAGGAGATGAAGGACAAAATTGACAGTGGGTGCGTTAAAATAAATCGAGAAGATGATGAGGGTCGATTGAAATAGATCACGAATAATCAATATTGATGAGATTTTCAAGTAAGAATAATGATGGCAAAATGAGACAGCAATTGCATTCATATATACTCAGAACAAAAATTTCTAATATCGGAAATATATTTACTCGAGACAAGTAATTTTTCGATAATTGTGTGACGTGTAGAGATAATCATACGTCGATTTTATTCATTTAATATTTTCTTGACGAAAAGAAGGCCAAGATTCTGGTGCTGAATAAGCAATTACATGGTGTAACATAAGTCTAATTTCCGTGGAGGAGTGTTTCATAGTAGAGACACTTTCCGTAACTTTAAGGCCGTGAGAATGCTTATTTAGCATTTTGGGTTAGCAAATGTTTTTTGGCTGGGAAACAGAGCAGTATACGGGAGGAGTTGGACATGAAGAGATGTCTATTTATCGCCAAAAATCTTAGATCCGCACGCCATTATTAATAGGATTTTATATTCAACTATTAGCTTCAGTTAAACATAGTCATCTTAATATTAATCCATGTTCGGTTACTGTGAGAGAACACCGAGCAATTTTCTCCTAAACATCCCTAAATGGGCGAAACCTCGGTGAAGTCGTACCGAGACTAATCGATTTTAGTTTCTAAGTCGAAAGGTGACTTGATTAAGGGAGGATGAAAACATCCCACGTCACAATCGCTTAAGCACTGAGAGAAAAATCTGAAGTTCGATTTACAATAAGAAAATAGTTGAGGCAGTTTTGGTGAACGATACGATTTTTTTTGTATGCGGCACATAACATTATAGTCACTTCACAAGCGTAATTTTTGCAAATCAAAATGCAGTTGAACTAACCAAAGTTCAAAAGTAACCACGACAAATCTATCGTGAGTAGAACTATAAAATAGTTGCAATGACTACATTCCATTGTAGTAATTACTTCTCCGGCCATAGTTACCGTAACCCATGAAAAATTGTTGAGGACTTTCTGACTATAATTCGATGGTGATGGAATATAGTCAGAGGAATCATATTTTTCTCTCAGTGAGGATATCCAAGTACATTAGCTATTTTTTCTCCAGCTTAACAGAAATCCTTTTCTACTTTTATAGTCGAACATCGAAGCTTTCATTTTAGCCCCACTTGACCCGAAACTTCCGGACATTTTACAATGATTATTATTCAAACTTTGCAGGTCTGAATATGAATCTCGATAATGAACCGTCAGAAAATACTTCAAAAATGTAAAAAAAAAGTTCTGACACACTGTTAGAAATTTCTTGAAATTTCAGTCACAGCGTCATCTGAATTTTCGATGTTGTGAGGTTGAATTCAATTTCAAATGAAAGCGTTCACTAAATTTCTCATTCATCTTGAAAATTCAAGAAAAGTAGGTTTTTCATGTTAAACAATCATTTATTTTTCAATGAAAGCTCGCATTTCTAAACTATAGTGCGATGGTGATGGAATATAGTCAGAAGAATCATATTTTTCTCTCAGTGCAATGTTTCGATATTAAGCCATTGAAACTAATGTACTTCTGTCAAGTAAATATGCCCTCCATATTAGTATATTTTTCTCTCAGTGCAGAACGCCCCCATAATATCCCCAAAATATTGATATTTACCCTTTGATATAGGACAAATACATCCCCGCTATGCAGATAATGTAAATGAATGTACCAGTTTAAACCCTTCAAACAACTTGAGCGCGTCACTCAACGAATTCTCGTGTGCCAACGTCTGTCCTACGTATTTGCATCGTTAGTCTAAAACCGCTGCATAAACCCTAAGCTGTGTCGAGCTGTCATGACAGAGCACGCGGGTAAGACATTACATCCAAGTCCCCCTATCTTGTATAATTTCTAGACTCAACACTCCTACACCTTTTCACTTGCCTCTCCTTGTCGTACATGAAGACCTCATAACTACTACGTTACCTACACACAAAACCCCTGCACCATCGTTCTCCCACTCCTGTCTTACTCTGAGGTACCATCAAAATCCAACACACATCTACATTTCCCCACATCTACACTCATCCAACATTTTACTCTGGCATTCAACTCGCTCAACGTAGATCTTCGCGGCATCGACCTGATAATTAATTTTACGTATCCAGTTTACAAACGGGCGGGCTCTGGTGTAATCAGATTTTCCACCTAAAATTGGCAGAGATTGTTCTGGCTCTCTCGTGAGGCGTAGGCGGCTTTTGATGTCGACTCACGTCGACGCCCATATATACACCTTACAGAGACGAAGGACGTGGGATACAGAGTAACGAGAGTGTGAATTTACAAACCCATCATTGGTTTACTGTAACAGTACCTTTTTGAAAGTCATGAGGACATGCCCTTTGGCTTATTGATTTTTTCTCATCACCGTTTCACCTTTTTTTCTTCCTACAATACTTGTTTACAGACTTTAGTGTTTATCTGTTGCCCATTCGTGTTTTTTCACTTCCTTCTCAGACCTCGTGAGGCAGAAGAAAGAAGTCAGAAATTGTGAAAGCAACAATACGTTTTCAATGGCAACAAACGAGGGAAAATATAACAATCTCAGGAAATATATACACAATGCAACAGTAAGGAGGGGAGTTGAGGGGGCGATAGGAGTAACATTGTGTCGTGGTCGGTGGCTGGACAGACAGGAGGAGGGTTGATGCCGCGTGGTTGGCTTTGTGAGCAATAACTCCGTTATACACTCTGCACTTTGCGGACGATAACTCTATTTTGCAGTTCTAGAAGGTGAATGGGTAGAGGCAAAACCCACGAAATACAGGGTATACATTATAACCGGAGCCTAGGTATGCATCTTTATGAAAGAACTTGGTCTCTGATGTACCACTTCATTCTCAATTAATGCTTCGCCCTCTAAAATCCTGCTCCCAGGGACATTATCCATAATGAAACTATGGCCAATATGGGCCCATGACAATAGGATATACATGGTTTATATGGTCAATGGGCTGGTCATAACGCGCACGCAAGAGACTCAGCCAGTCGCAAAACGCAAGGTGAGTCTGCTATTAATGGAAGTACTCCAAATATAAACCCCTCCCTTGTCCACTTTTCACGTGCCGAGTTCAAAGCTGAAGAGACGAGACGATAGATAGGAGGGAGGACCTTTGACAGGACTCGTGAATGTACTCTCCAGATATATATAACAGCAGCTATTGTCTGCAGGACTGAGATCTGTTAGAGTTAGACCTCAACATTTTGTCAGGGTTGGAGTTTAACAATTGGCTAGACTTGGTGCGTCCATTGTTCTAAATTTATCAATATGAACCAGGGTTTCCGTGTACCCAGGATAGCTCATCGATGATCCACCCAGATTTCTACCCCACCTCTTATCACTATGCTTTAATTCCCACCCTCCGTAGTACGGCCCGAAGCCCATGGTCGGTTCCATTGTGCTATTCATCTATACATTATACGCGCAGAGCATATTATACAGTATTGCTCACTGTGAAGGATTCCCAACCACTCGCGAATGTGTCACTCGCACATTCCCGTGGGAGATGCTCAGGAGGTCATACATCAATTTGAAATACCCGAGTGTAACAAGAATCCCCGGTAAACTACCTCCTGTCCATCCGGAACAGTCGACCTCTAAACTTGCTGGTGGTTTCAGGGGATGAGAACCGCACTCCCCCTGATTTATCCCGGTTACAGCTTTAAATTATCGCGGCGTCGGGCCTATAGATCATATCATGCGGGGCTTCCTGAATCGCTCGGCATCTCCCATCGTCGAGAGCTAAATATACCTTGAATCTCCATCTCTCTCCTACCCGCCCCCGCCCCCTTCCCACTCGCTCTCTCTCACTTCTGCGCTCTCTCCCTCTCTCTTGCACTCCAAATACCATGTACAGAGTACACAGCTATACATAGAAATTGGGTATATTCACTTGAAGCCTTGTTGAGGGCTTCTACCTATAACTGAGGTCGAAACTGCTTGAGGGAAGGAGAGAGAGAGGGAGCCAAAGGTCTTCACGTGTCTGGCACGAGCAGTTTGGTCCGGTAGTTGCTTACATTACCATACGAATGGCCGATCGATCCCAGAGCACCAGCGACCATCCTACCTCAACTCTGCGCTTTCTGTACTTTGGTTGCCTCTCCGGACCCCCTCCCGCCCTTTACAAAACTAAAGGTACCGTGACTAAAATGACCTTTCTGCCTTTTATGATCAACTGTGACGAGCTCGTACGCGACGTTAATCATCGTTATTGGCAGTATCGTGGCCCAGCAGTGGCCACACATGTTTCCACTACACATTCAGTTTTAATTTTACTTATTCTGGGGAGATTCTCATCATTTTCATCTGTATTTTATTTTGCTAACAGATGCAGCTGAAATTGTAGATGAAAGACACGAGCTTCGTGAGCATTGGCCGAGATAGAGAGCTACAGTTGCGTTCATGGAGGTAGAAAAAAATGTAAAAATTAGGGGGATAAAGAAAGATCGGATCTACTGCTCTATTTCCACTGGTTAGTGAGTGGATGGATGAAAAGGAATGGCTACGGATGGACGAATTTAAAAGGAAACTCTCAACTCTGTACGTTGAGTGGCAAACAAGAGAGCTACTATCTAAGGTGGAAGAGAGAGCTCCACAGTAGCCGGGACCCTTTCTAGTGAAAGAAGCCATGGTAGGTCAGACGTGGATGCATTTCGTATTTGAGAAAAAACGGGAGAATGAAAAATCTCTCTGAAAGAGTGCTGCTGTACTCAGTTGAGAAAAAAAAATCTCCCTCGATCGTGATCCGTAATTATTGAGTAATTCTAGATATTCCCGGGATTAAATTAAGCTGAATTGCTGTAAAATATCGGATTACGATATTTGACGCTGGTGAAACCGTCAGAACTCCTCATTGGCCCATCAATGTCTTCACTACGCTGGTTATATGCAATTGGATATCATCGGGAGATTACTGAGACCACGGAATCCAGTAACGCGAGAAGGAGGTTGGACCGAGAAGCGGCGGTTCGGTGTTTAATTTACCAGAATGGACACCGTGCGAGAAAGATAGATGTGGAGGTGAGGAGAGGCTGAGAGGGGCTTTTAATATTCTCTCTCAAGCACAATGAAGGTGTTCCTTAACATTTTGCTATTGGCCGTTGGTAAAGCTGGTGAAGTACATTGTGTATGCAGATGCCAAGCACTCTCAAGACCGTCCAAGTGTGTTTCCATTTCTCGATACCTTGGTAAACCCTCTTTCCCAATGCCCACTCCGCTCTCCCGGCCAGTTTTATTTTCACCCTGAAAATACACTGGGGTTGGATTGTGGAAAAACGAAGTGAGAGTTGAATCGAATAGAACGGAAAAACCATTTACCCATTTCGTTCCTATCTCTTTCTCTCTATTTCTTTCCTCCTCTCTCCCTTGGCATTTTTTTTCTCTTCAGTCTGTACTTTGGTTTCTCCACTTCTCCTCAAGTGGTCGGATAACACGTGCGTGCGGGGCGCAGTGGATTCGTTCAGCCTATTTCAGTGGAAATGCACAGTTGCCGTGGACATTACCAACTGGGTGAGCTCAGCTCGACTTCATTTACATTGATCTCAACCCGGCAAACTCCACCATCGTCGAGACTATTACCTTCTGCCTTATTCAGAACTTTGTATTTCTTACTTTTCTACCAGTTCCATTGGTCCTCGATTTGCAATAGCCGATATTCTCAGATGCTTCTAGAAATCTAGTTTCTGGTAGGAGTCATACTCAAGAGTTTTCGATGTATCGGTTGACTTTACGTCAATGCGCTCTACTATCCAAGTAGTTACGTCGAGTATTGGTAAGACCACTTGACAATCTGATGTACGTTTTTTACGTCCTGATGAGTTGAGTATTTTGGGGAGAAAGATAGATGTGGAGGTGAGGAGAGGCTGAGAGGGGCTTTTAATATAATCGTGAGTGGATAAAGACTGAGAGGAAATGTTTTTTTTACAAAAGAATTGTTGATTGTCTCAAGGAAAGAAAGTGTAGATAATTGGATGTATTCTAGATTGATCCAAACAGTTACTCGTTTGATTCAATTTTAAAATGTTCGCGATGAACGGGTCAGTTCTTAGTCGAAAGTGAATTTTGCCATCAAAAGGACAAATGATTGCTACACCGTTAGAAAAAAAATGAAATTTCATGGACAGTTGGCTACCAATTTTCAGCACAGTGACACTGAAGACTATTTAGGGGAAAAAAATCATGAAATTTCCGGTTGCACTGAGAATTCAGTAAAATTCCAGAATTTTAAGGGGCATAAAGACGAGAATTCCTTAATTTACTTGAATTTCCACTCTAATATGAATATTCAGTGTCAAATTGCATGGAATTTCCAGTGAAATCTGAAATGTCATGATATTCGTCGCCCTACATCGCATTCAGTCTCACTGTCCTGAAAATTCAAGAATATATTTACCAAAATTTTCTGGTTTTCTATTCATTTTCAGGGAAAAATGGAACGTAAATTTATAGTTCTCTTTGATTTTTCCACGAAATTCAGAATTTTCAATGACAAGATTTTCTGAAATTTCCGTGGAATTGGAACACGATCAAAATTTCCGGAATTTGGCACGGAAAGTTCAGACAAAAATTTCTAACAGTGCTCCAATAAATTCCTCTTCAGTTCGTTTGTTCATAAATTATTGTATTTTTATCCATTATCAGTACAGCTAATACGTAATTTCAACTAGGAATGCTCGTACCGTACAACAGAGAACAAACAATTTGATTTTCAGGGATATGTCACTGTTTGTCTAGAACATGTTAATGATTTCTTGGGACATGTCACCAATTATTGGCGATATTGGACATTGTCTAGGATGGCCCTGATAATCTGTGGTTTATACGACTGAAATTTTGTGGTAAATTCCAAAAAATTAGAGATGGATCCTGAAAAATCCGCGATATCACCCGGAAAATGAGTGAACACAACAATAGTCACTGAAAATTGGTGATAAAATCATTGAATTTCAGAATTGTGCACTCACTGAATTTCACAATTGCGAATCCCTACACTGAGAAAAAAATTCGAATATCTGAAACGCATTTACTTGCGACAAGTAATTTTCTTCAATCCCTTGATTCTCCTAGGTATCTCAACTCACGTGGCTCGAGAAAGCTCCCATGCTTTAAAATATTTTGGTCCCCAGTATGATTTTGTCGCAAATGAAGTCACTTACATCACGTAGAAGATAGTCAATCTTCAAGTATTTAATGTTTTCATGATTTTTTTTACCGAGCGGTGCGAGAACAAAAAGTATTTTTGGAGAAAAAGTATTTATTTTGTTAGTATAAGAAGCAGAAAATGACCATCGCGTCATTTTATCGTCCATCTGATGAGGGTATACTATGGGTAATAGCCCCCACCGAACAATAGATCACGCCATTTCACGAATTTCTACATCACCCAAAACTAATCCGCTAATGCTCTTGAAGGGTGTGATAATAATCTGTATACGGGCTTTGTTTCCTGTCCTCGATGGTTTTAGCGAGCTGACTTTTCTAATGAGTACGGTGGGGGCGG
>NW_021680492.1:731269-733088 GCF_001412515.2 Diachasma alloeum | reverse complement strand
GGGGGGTGATTAGTCACCTCTTTGAATCATTCGCTAGTGAATGCGTGTTAGGCACGTGGATAATTACATGTCTGAAAAAACCATAACAGCGAGAGTAATCACAAAAGGCGACCTTTTTCAACGAATGTATCCTCCTTATGTGTCTATGTAGCAGATATCATTTATAATGAAAGGATTACGACATGGTTGAGTCAGATATGTGAATTAGTACTTGAGAGTCGTACAAAGCCCTTACTTCGCGCAAATGAATGGTAACCAACGGATTCAATTGGCATGTAAATGTTTACAAACGCATACGAATTTTTCTTTTCAAGTTTATTCATCGTTGATTTATGTTTCAAACCATAATTATGTCTGCTACAATTGATCGCTCTACTCATATACACGGAGAGAAAAGTTGGAGAAAAATTATCATGTGTAATACCACCAGAGTACTGTTAGAAACGAATTGAAATCTCATGGACAGGCGGCTAGTAATTATCAGGGGAGTGACATTAAATGAGATTTGAGGGAGAAAAAATCATAAAACTTCAGATTTTACTGAAAATTTAATGAAATTTCAAGTTTTTGAACAGCACTGAGATGAGAATACGTCAAACTATTTGAATCTACTGAAATCATAAATATTCGAATACTCATGTTCCATCAAGTTGTGAAATTTCCATCTCACTGCCACTGAAAAATCATGAATTTCCTTGAATTCTACCTAAAACGTGAAATTTCATAACCATTTTTCCCCTAAATCTAATTCAATATCACACGGAGAGAAATATTCAATAAAAATTACGTATCTTTTCCGTAATTCCGGAGCGAAACGTGATTGTAGGAAATTTTATGGAACTGTCACGGAATTTTTCTGGAATGTTCCGTAATTTTTATCTGAATCTCCTGTGAAAAATTACGATATCGTCACTTAAATTTTCTGAGTCGATTCCGTAATCGGTGAGTGAATTGTGAGTTCCGTAATTTTTACTGAACATTTCTCTCCGTCCACTCTCATAAGAATTACTACCATATGTTTCATAAATTTTCAAAAAATTTCCAGCAGTGTAGGATGAAAAAGACCAAGACATGAATTCCGCACCACAATTGCTTGATTTGTCTGGTAATTTTTTCTCCTATTACTCCCTGTAAACTATAATCTCTCGTAAAATCACGTATAATTTCACTTCATCAATTTATAGATTTTCTTTTCTTGATCATTTTGCAACGAGGGTTCCAATTGAAGTAGAAAAGGAAAGAAGATTTGAATCAATTCAGCATACGTACAACAAAATAAATATGTAAATAAACAAGGGAAACGGAGAAAGAGAGGAAGAGGGGCGATTTTGGAATGCAAAGGTGTTTACCAGTAAAAAAGGCTGCGACTTGTTCCCAATGAGGCGATATGAAATGGTAAACCGGCGAGAAATGAGAAGCGCAAAGGATGAGAAGTGGAAGGAAATGAAAATATACCTGCACAAAACCCTGTATGTAATTTATTGGCGCCCTGGTAACGATGATCTTTCTACTAAGAGATATATTTCGGTCTTTTTATATGACGCTTCATTCTTTTTTCTTTACTTTCTTATTAAAACCTTGTGTACTTGCGATAGCGGACTAAAGTCAATTGATGGTGGTATTAGTGTGCAAACGCCACGATAGAAGCGCGCAAGGTATGACGGTAATGGATTACCTGTAATTAAGTAAACACATGGATTATCGTTGCGTTTATCCGTGTCTGCGTGGAACAACATTTGCGGGCGGCGCCTTTATGAGATTTTTCAAATTTAATATAGTCGTTTGTCTTACTGTATCAACAAACCTACCCCCCCCCCCC
>NW_021680492.1:729990-731201 GCF_001412515.2 Diachasma alloeum | reverse complement strand
CCCCCCCCCCTTCACAGCTTGGATGAGAAGGAAAGATATCCCTTATTTCAAACAACAAGAGATTGAAAAAATATTGAAAAATTCAATCCCTACTTTGATTTAATACCATTAAGGCTTTTGTGCACAGACTTTATACCATGATTTTTCATCTTGAAAAACAACTCGTTTGTCATTTGTAGTGATACTTGAATGGTAAAAAAGCTCTGGAATTGCTTCTTGAGACAGTAATAACGCGAGATCAAAGTTCTCTCTACCGTTGAGTATTCCTCTGATGTATATAAAATACGGATCATCCATCCCCACATTTTTTTCTGTTTTCCCTTCTCTTTTCTTGTTTTTATTCCTTCCATCTTTAAAGTATTATTGCTCGAAGTTCTTTCTACGTTGATTTGCCTCCTGTTGACCGCATTCACAGAACAATACTCATAAAACTTTTTCTATTGACGGAACTCATTTAAATTTTTATTCCATTCTGAAGTGAAGATAATTATTCCAGCTATATAAAAACTGTTGAGTGGACAATGGCGTATTCTCTATGGGCGAATAAGGATACCGAGTTCGGAAATGGATTTTTCGTTGTTGTTAAAATAGTGGAATTTCTTCGAGGAAGTGGTTGTGTCCCTGTTTTCTATATTTAATGGACTGTTCGCAATACTTTTCCGGAGGAGGAGGAGGGTGGGGTGGCGAAGGGAGGCAAAAATTTCATGTCCTTTCTTTCTTTTGGTATTTAAATTGATCGTTGCACTTGATTTGAGTACACAAATCGTTAGGATTATGGTGGCCAACCGTTGAGAGTCAGCGATAAACTTTTTATCGTTGGCTTACGTAATTCGGGACTTTACCGATACGATATCCTGGTGCACACCCTCAGCAGTAATGGCCGGATGCCTCGACGGAATTGCATAGCGTGTTGAATACAGACGAAAAAGAGACAGACATAGGGAGAGAGAGAGAAAGAAAGAGAAAAAGAGCGAGAAGACAGCAAAGTGCACCGCGCGGTGTGTGCGCGCAGTTGAAGGCAAAACTCCTGATTATAAAGGTTATTGCCAGAGTTGGAAGCCATGAGAGTATACCGAGAGCGATGAGGAAAAAGGTGCAGGTGGCTGGAGGGGTTTCCTCGTCGAGTTGAGGTAGAACTTACTCCCTTGCACTGGTAAAACCCTTCGTGAGAAAGAGGCAAAGTTGATGGTGCAATATGACGAGGTGGGGGG
>NW_021680492.1:696867-729737 GCF_001412515.2 Diachasma alloeum | reverse complement strand
GGGAGGGAGGAGCGGAGAAGAGAGACGGGGAGGAGTGAGATAAGGATTGAAAGGGAACGAGAGAAAAGCCGCGGCCACTTCCGGCGCATACCCGCCAGCCTCACAGTCTCATATTTTATTTCGCAAAACGCTCGACGACCGTCCCGGGAAAATTGAGATCGTACGATTCCGCATGAGTGTATAGAAGGAGGAAAAAGAGGGCGGAAGGGAGAGAGAGAGAGGGAGAGAAAAGAGTGTACATTGGGAATTGTATGGGCAGGGAAAGTTACAAAAGCTAAACGCGACCTCGTTTGCCACGCGAGTCATTTTGTACTGGTGCATATACGAAGTCCAACGCTAATTCCCCGCGTGATTCTCAACAATGGCCCCAATCACTGTAAACAAGGTAGAAAAGACAGAGATACAGAGGGAGAGAGAAAGAGAGGGAGAATTGCACAATTGTACGGATACGTAAAAGTGGAAATAAGCATTATTATTACGCTACAAGTGAGAATTGGCTTTCATAACAGAAACGATCGAAAAGTTTTTTTGCTGTGGAAAATGGTAACTGGTGAAATTCATGTAATTGTTCTGGCAATATTCGTATGAGGCGATAGCTGTATTATTATTTTCTTCTTCTTGTTACATCAACGTTTTATTTGAGCGCTGAGTTTGAAGAATATGCGGAAAGTTTTAGACTGTAGTGAACAACGCCATCATCAGTGCTCGATGTAAGTTCTGACGCTTAGCGTTAGTTTGTTTAGGCTGTTTTTCTAGTCCAACCATTCTCCACAGTACTCCACAATTTTTCCAACCTCTTCTCGTGATTTTTTCCCCCTTTCTTTTTGTCGAAAGAATGGAGTTTCTAATACCAGGTAAACTTTCAGACATCCGAAGAAATCTTTTGTGCGCTTTTCTTTTCTTGTACTTGGCAAATGGATGGATGGATCTAACTTTTATTCTTCTGAATCTGATTTTCTCCCTCGTTTTTTTTTTTTTGGTTCCTCTTCCTCAACATTTATTTTTCATTGCCGTCCGGAGCAAACCAGTAACACCATCATCTCTATTTGTCCGATTGGATGGTGAACGAGATATAGAAAATAATATCACGAGTTCTCGTAATGTACAGGCGAGAGAGTGGCTGAGCTCGTAAGTACCTTCACATCCAAGTAAACTCAAATAAACTGGACGCCAACCTGAAAAGGAAAGCTTTTAGATCTCTAACAAAAAGGATAAACCAATAAAATAGCCATATCTATCATAGCTATGAGGCTGAATGAGTTTCGATGTTTTCACTGTTTTCTATTTCTCAGTGCATCACGATGAAAGCAATGATCTAGTTTCACTTCTTCATCATTCAGTGATGGAAAAAAGAATCAGTTTCCTGTATTTTTATGAGAATATCCAGGGAGGGAGAAATAAATTGAGAGAAACAAGCGACTTGGAGAAAAAAGATGTAGCTAACCACATAAATCTCAGTTTAACTTTTTTTGTCTTTGTATTGTTGGGTGAGTCTATCACGAGGATTTGTGGAAAGAAAGAGACTAACCCATGGGAATTTGATTCAGCGATCGAATGTGTGGACTAAAATCTAACGGGAAAGCTAAGGGCTATCGATCTTTATTGAGGACATTCTCCTCAGGGACTTCCCATTGCTGCTTGACTGAAGTTTTACCCCAAGTTTTTGCCCCTTGCCGTTGCGACGCTTTTGCCGGTGGCTGAGCGATCGAAGGATATAGAGAGGCTGCGAAACGAGAACGATGATCGTAGGGATGTTGCAGTGAAGGGGTATAGCTCGGAAAATATTCAACGCGCTAGCTTTTCCGGCAGTCCTGGAAGTTTGCCCAGACATGTTCGCCCAGAGAGGGGTAAAAGAAAAAGGAAGTGTATGAAAATGAAGGAAAAAGGAAATAGAAGGAAAGAGAGAAGAAGGAAAAACCGTGTGAAGCAGAGTGGCGAACCCCAACAGAAACGGGTGAAACGAGGTCAGGGAAAAAGAGAGAGAAAGGGGCAGAAAGCGCGTGAATGACGAAGTTTACGACAAGACGAAACTATTTTTCCATCCATCCGTAATGTCAGAACATACTTTTCACCACAATACCATGCATAAAAATCATACATTTGTTCTTTCTCCTTTTTTCACTTTTACGTGTAGATACATCTATACATTCAGATTATTCTCTGTTGAATCCGAAAAAAACGTGATGTGAATCTTACAAAGTTAGAGTTGTAGAATTTGACGTTCATGGTGTGCAGAGTGAAATATTTTCATGTTAAAATCAAACAAATTTTGGAGTGAAATTAAAACTGAGCCTTTCGCTAAAACTGGACGGTGTTGATAATTTTATTGGCATCGAAAAAAAACGTTTAACCACCACACTGAAAGCTGTGTGGACCTTCTGGGATGCCGATTTAATGTCAAAATTAACATAGAATTTTTTACTGTGGACGTAAAATCTAGAATGACGAATTATACGGTCGGAATGAGTACGATTTTATAATAGGTATAAATTTCAAATAACGGAAGCCACACTGTTAGAAAAAAAATTGAAATTTCACGTACAGTCGACTAGTAATTTTCAGGGAAGTGATTTTAAATAAGATTTAAAAGGAGAAAGATCATGAAATTTCAGATTTCACTGAAAATTTAATGAAATTCCAAACTTTCGAAGAGAATAGAGATGAGAATTCTTCAACCTATTTGAATTTTCAATGAAATCGTGAATATTTAGTGCCGAATTACGATGAATTATACATCAATTTAAAGTTCAAGAATACATTTACTGGAATTTTCAGCTTCCAAATTTACAGCACTCATTGATTTTTCCGTGAAGTTCTGAATTTTTAATGCCTTGAAATTTCAGTGGAACTAACATGTGCAAAAAATCTTCAACAAGGGCAATCCGTTTATTCATACCAAAATTCTGAATTCTCCTTGCTTATATTAAATTGTAATGTCCATAGAGAACTACAGCTCTCCTTGCTAGCAGAGCTTGAACTAGCCTAGAATCAGCAACCTTGGAATGATCTACACAGAGGAAGAATTCCTAGAGAAGACCATGGGCTAGCAAAATAAACAATAACGCAATGGGCACCTTTGGAAAAATTATTCTGCAGCACCAGAAAAATTAATGCGGGCACCATAATTTTTCCGGCGATACACAATCATTTTTCTGTGAAAAAAATGTTCACAGAAAATTTTTCATTCCATTCTACTCTATGAAAAAAAAAACAGCAAGACTGAGCAAAGGCATCTTTACTTCAAACTCGACTTGATCGAAGCATTCACACGATTTTCGAAATGGGAGCTATTAATGAATGGTAAATATAATAGAAGGCAGCAGTCAGTTCGGGGTAGCAGTCTATATCGTCAATTTAATAATACATAATAAAAGCCAACAAGTAGACAAATATTTGTACCGAAAGAGGGTCTCCAATGCGTACGAATTGAGGGTAAAAACTGCGGAGAACTCCCTAGGTAAGAATACGGAACAAATACACGGAGCGAAATATTCAATAAAAATTACGTATCTTTTCCGTAATTCCGGAACGAAATGTGGTTGTAAGAAATTTTACGGAACTGTCACGGAATTTTCCCGGAGCGTTCCGTAATTTTTATCTGAATCTCCTGTAAAAAATTACGATACCATCACTCAAATTTTCTGAATCGACTCCGTAATCGGTGAGTGAATTGTGAGTTCCGTAATTTTTACTGAACATTTCTCTCCGTGTACTAGATTTCAGAAAAGAATGAGTCCCTTAAAGGAAAGGGTGAGTGAGATAGATCAGATATGAGGGAACGACGTGTCGTATATCGAAATGAGTATCAGAAAGTCACACTATACGTTGATGTCATCAAGCTACGACGCAGGATTGGAGCGATAAATATACTTTTACCCCCGACGATGGAGGAGGGCTACATGCTTTTGACAAAGCCCGACATTCCCATGTGCTTGAATCCAATTTACTCCGTGAAAACTTGAATAAAAATAGTTGTCTGTGCTCAAACGAAAACTGACACGCTGAGTCTAATTTTTCCTAAGGAAGAGCATGAGCAATATCGCAAATCGAAAATGGGAATTCGAACATAGCGGATATCTCGAACGAATGGAGAAAGCAAGGCGGCTTTCATGAGTACAATCGTCTTGCGTCGAATTTTCATGAAGCTCGCCTAACAAACAAAAGAGAATTGAATACCATTCTATTAAACATGCATACACCGAGAGAAAAATTTCCTAATATGTGAACCATATTTACTTGAGAGAAGTAAATTATTTTCAGCGGCGTAAATCTCAGAATGTTTGAGCTTCACGGAACTCGAAGAAATTCCCATTTATCACTATCGTCTCGCGTTAGATCATAAATATATGACGTATCGAAACATTGGAAGTGCATAACAAAAAAACCATGAAGACAATAAATACTTGAAGATTGATGATTGACCTAGGGGATTTGAGTAAATTCACTTGAGACAAACTCATACTTGAATACAAAAATATGTTTCAGATATTAGAATTTTTGTTCTCTGTGTAAATGAATCACAATTATCCGAATCATTTAAGTCAGATTGAAATAGAATAATTCCACTTTCTTAATATTGCATTTATTAAGATTTTCCTCGAACAATGTTGATTAGAATTGATAGTTATAATTATGAGATTATCTCACATTTTTTACATTAATGATAGGAGAAACTGAACGCAATATAGTGGAAATGATGATCGATTTTTTCACTTTGAACAAACAATATTAATATCCAAATACAAAATTTCTGAAATGAATAAAAAGAAGCTGTGACTCAACATGCCAAATGAAGTTTTAATTTTTAATTTGATGCTGAAAACACGAGATGACAATATTCTAAGCACGTAATGGTATTGATGAGATGAACAACAGATTAATTGAATTACCGTGCAAACTAATTAAAAAGCGCTGACAGCGTGGGCACGCACTTTTACCAGAGTGTGTCCTCTAAAGTGTGTTCTTAAAGGAATCGAATTGTAGTTATAATTGAAATGTTATTCAGTGAACAAATAATTTATTGTAATATGGAAATTTGACAGCTAATAAATTGGGACATGTGATTCTTATGGGTGGTATTGCTTTTTGCACTGAGAATGCTTATAAACAATTCATTGAAAAAAGGAATATCGAATCTGACCGGAAAAAGGTCATAATGGAAGGGGTCCCATTGGTCATTCAAAGAAATGATCAATAAGTTGATATAATTTGTTCTTCTTTCTTTTCCATTTCCGAAAATAGCGATTGATAATCCAGAAAATTGATTTTGAATGTCATTAAACAAATACATTCTTGAATAAGAACGTAAAGATGAAAAATCAAAGAGGGAAAAAATAGAGATTATAAAACCCCCAGATGAATAAAGTAAAAAAAGAACAAAAGGATGAAGTAAGGATCACTGAAATGGAAGAATTGATTATTAAGAACTTCCCGACAAAAAACGTAAATTGATTTTTTTACGGCCTTTTGAGTCCTCTTTTCGAGTCTCATTTCGGCACTCTATCCAACCCTGTGCATGCGGCCGTGGATTCTACACTGTACCGCATTCGCACTCCTATAGAACATAAGAGTAGCATGGGAAACCACAGGAAACCCATGCCGGTACAGGCGGTTACTCTATTAGCAACCTCCTGCTCGCCGGAGCCTTTCCTTTGAAAAATTCGGTTCCACGGAGAATCGAATTCACAACCTTTCGCACACGAGACTTGCGTTTAGACCACTCGGTCACCGGCATCGGTGTAATTGAATTATTTAAAACAGAAAAAATGAAACAAACTGAAAACTGAAAAATTGAGAACGAAAAACTAAAAAGGCAAGGAGGGAGAAGCGAGAGAGAAAAATAAGGAGAATGCATATAAAATTATGCATATGTCGATGTCCCTCTGACTTTCCATTCTCGTTTCTCCTTCCTTGCCGTTTTATTTTCAGTTTTCTATTTTCATTCTTCTCGAGGGTCAAGAATTAAAAGTTTTTCAGTTCTTTAGTGTTATATTTAATGAAAGCAACTCTTTATTCACAATAGTTACTACCTACAACGACGTCTTACATATAAGATGGCAAACATCAGAGAAAGATACAGAAACGAAATTAATAAACATGTTAACGACTGCGACGTGCATATCAAAATTCAAACTTGAACGTCACTATGGCGCTGGTAACAAGAGTGAGGGATAAACTGCATATAGATATATCAGCTTCATGAAAATTCAAGTTTCTCAGCGTTGAGTACATCCCCTAGGCAAGATTTCCAGAGACTCTATCAAAATTGAAACACAACACCTTTTGTTTTACCTGGAGTTATGCTCCTCAAACTACACGCTGAACCAGATGAAAATCAGCCATTGTATTAGGCTTCGATATAACAAACACGAAAGTGTTTGAAATAGCACGTGAATGGAATCTGTCAAGAATTCCAAAGTAACATATTCGTCAAACTAGAAATCTCATTCACGATACGTCAAATAAATAAATCCACGAAAGGAAATCTCATGAAATTTTTATTTCACTTCAACGTACTCTCTTCCACTCTCCCCACTAGCTCCTCAATATCGAAACATAAAAAAAATTGTGTAGAGTCAAAGAGCTTTAAAAATAAGATTTAGAAATCAAACTATGTGGATCGAAGCGACAGGTTATCCGCAAACCAAACGTACTGTGAGTCATGTCTGAATCCAGTTTTGTCGCTGGGGCGTACGTGACTTGGAGTGATAGAGGTTTTGGTGGAGTACGAGAGATCGAAGAGAGCAACGATGTAGAGTGGTGAGAAGTGGGATGAGGCTGCTCCCACTATAGTAGGTTAGAGAGAGTGCCGTTGGTCCTCCAGAATTCCCAGTGGAGATTGGTCAGAGAAGGGAGAGTGGCAAATGGGCATATACACGAGTGAAAGATAGAAGGTACAAAACCAACGACAGTGAGCCCTGGCGAACGTTGAACCAACGCGCGACGGTTGTAACGTATAAAGAGGTAGAGGTGAGTAACACCTTATATGTACCGAATAGAATCGATATTCCAGGCAAGGCAAAATCCCCCTGTACGCTCCGATAAATCGAATCACGCGTATCCAGGGTTGACGCCCAATTGCACGTCTAATTATTAATAGCGGGCTATGCAATTATGCTGGAATGGTGTACGTACGTCCGTGGAAACTGTTGGTTAACTCTGTTTTGGTTCCGTGCCACGATTCAATGGTTGGATGGAAACATTGGCGGAGGAGGGAGAGAGTGTGGGTGAGGATGGGTGCACAGAGGGTCTCTATTGGTGCAAGGGGTGGGTTGGACTGGAAGATGAGACAACAATGTCTCCCCATCCCTAATCATTACTTAACGAGATGATACGTCAAATCATCGTCGTGCATTATTATTGGTAGGCACACATCAACAGATGGATGAGTATTATGATCATTCGCCATAAAATGAAACCGATGAATTTGCATTATTATTGTAAAACTAGGGGGCCTCGCCCCCTGGCCGCCCCCTCGCCCAATTTCCTTGGGTATGTGTGGGTGTTCGTATTATATTGAAAATAAATTAATGGAGAATTCCTCGGGCGTGGCCTTTCATAAATCAGTAGCGAAGCGGTGAAACAGTTTAAGTCGATTTGAAGTACTGACCAATTTTCAATGAGTGTCTCGAAATCTAAGGGTGATAGGTGAAATTTTGTAATGACCTTTTTTATACACTGTTAGAAATTCCTTGAAATTTCAGTCACAGCATAATCTGAATTTTCGATGTTGTGAGGTTGAATTCAATTTCAAATGAAAGCGTTCCCTAAATTTCTCATTTATATCCCGAGTCGAGGATTTGGTTCTGATTGGACGTACACAAGTCTTTCAAGATCTCTCTAGACCTAGATGGACCTGGTAAGTCCTAATCAGTTCTGCGGCGTACTTTTCCAGAGACCTTTCGAATCCTCAGTTCGTTTCGGTTCTGAGAAGTCCTCCTCGATGCTACCGAGAACGCGTGATTTTACGAGCGGGTGGAGGGGAAGGCATGTATGCGGAGGGTTGAAATTTGTAGCCAACGAGGTAGCCAAACAGGGTTGCAGAATATATTTTAGCCACCCTCATCTCCCCGTTTGCAGGCGGTGTTTAAATAAAAAATAGTGAACGTTGATTCTGCATTTATTGACCCCCTAATGCCAATGAAACCATCACAGGTGACAGAAAAGGGGAAAAAAAAATTTTCATTTTCACGTGGGTCAAGAGTGAAAGTCGATTTTCGCCAAAATTGAATTTTTTCGCCATGTGAAAGTTGATTCTGTATTTTCTAACAATTCTGATGCCAATGAACCCCCGGAAGGCGCGACAAAAGTCGAAATACAATTTTTTTTTCACCCCGAGCCAAAGAGTCAGATTTTCTGTTTTTCCAGAGGGAAAGTCGACTTTCGCCAAAATCGAATTTTTTAGCCGGGTGAACGTTGATTCCAACTATTTAAGCGACGGGCTATTCAGAACTATCAAAAGTATGTGGAAAAAGTGAAAACTGAAAAAAAAAATTTTTCACCGGAGGCCAAAGTGTCGGATCTTGGATTTTTCCGGGGGGAAAGTCGGTCCAAGGGTCACAAGGGTCAAAGTGTCAGATCTTGGATTTTTCGCCAAAATCGAATTTTTTAGCCGGGTGAACGTTGATTCCAACTATTTAAGCGACGGGCTATTCAGAACTATCAAAAGTATGTGGAAAAAGTGAAAAATGAAAAAAAAAATTTTTCACCGGAGGCCAAAGTGTCGGATCTTGGATTTTTCCGGGGGGAAAGTCGGTCCAAGGGTCACAAGGGTCAAAGTGTCAGATCTTGGATTTTTCGCCAAAATCGAATTTTTTAGCCGGGTGAACGTTGATTCCAACTATTTAAGCGACGGGCTATTCAGAACTATCAAAAGTATGTGGAAAAAGTGAAAAATGAAAAAAAAAATTTTTCACCGGAGGCCAAAGTGTCGGATCTTGGATTTTTCCGGGGGGAAAGTCGGTCCAAGGGTCACAAGGGTCAAAGTGTCAGATCTTGGATTTTTCGCCAAAATCGAATTTTTTAGCCGGGTGAACGTTGATTCCAACTATTTAAGCGACGGGCTATTCAGAACTATCAAAAGTATGTGGAAAAAGTGAAAAATGAAAAAAAAAATTTTTCACCGGAGGCCAAAGTGTCGGATCTTGGATTTTTCCGGGGGGAAAGTCGGTCCAAGGGTCACAAGGGTCAAAGTGTCAGATCTTGGATTTTTCGCCAAAATCGAATTTTTTAGCCGGGTGAACGTTGATTCCAACTATTTAAGCGACGGGCTATTCAGAACTATCAAAAGTATGTGGAAAAAGTGAAAAATGAAAAAAAAAATTTTTCACCGGAGGCCAAAGTGTCGGATCTTGGATTTTTCCGGGGGGAAAGTCGGTCCAAGGGTCACAAGGGTCAAAGTGTCAGATCTTGGATTTTTCGCCAAAATCGAATTTTTTAGCCGGGTGAACGTTGATTCCAACTATTTAAGCGACGGGCTAGTCAGAACTATCAAAAGTATGTGGAAAAAGTGAAAACTGAAAAAAAAAATTTTTCACCGGAGGCCAAAGTGTCGGATCTTGGATTTTTCCAGGGGGAAAGTCGGTCCAAGGGTCACAAGGGGCCAAAGTGTCAGGTCTTGGATTTTTCGCCAAAATCGAATTTTTTAACGGGGTGAACGTTGATTCTACCTATTTAAGCGACGGGCTATTCAGAACTATCAAAAGTATGTGGAAAAAGTGAAAAATGAAAAAAAAAATTTTTCACCGGAGGCCAAAGTGTCGGATCTTGGATTTTTCCGGGGGGAAAGTCGGTCCAAGGGTCACAAGGGTCAAAGTGTCAGATCTTGGATTTTTCGCCAAAATCGAATTTTTTAGCCGGGTGAACGTTGATTCCAACTATTTAAGCGACGGGCTATTCAGAACTATCAAAAGTATGTGGAAAAAGTGAAAAATGAAAAAAAAAATTTTTCACCGGAGGCCAAAGTGTCGGATCTTGGATTTTTCCGGGGGGAAAGTCGGTCCAAGGGTCACAAGGGTCAAAGTGTCAGATCTTGGATTTTTCGCCAAAATCGAATTTTTTAGCCGGGTGAACGTTGATTCCAACTATTTAAGCGACGGGCTATTCAGAACTATCAAAAGTATGTGGAAAAAGTGAAAAATGAAAAAAAAAATTTTTCACCGGAGGCCAAAGTGTCGGATCTTGGATTTTTCCGGGGGGAAAGTCGGTCCAAGGGTCACAAGGGTCAAAGTGTCAGATCTTGGATTTTTCGCCAAAATCGAATTTTTTAGCCGGGTGAACGTTGATTCCAACTATTTAAGCGACGGGCTAGTCAGAACTCTCAAAAGTATGTGGAAAAAGTGAAAACTGAAAAAAAAAATTTTTCACCGGAGGCCAAAGTGTCGGATCTTGGATTTTTCCGGGGGGAAAGTCGGTCCAAGGGTCACAAGGGTCAAAGTGTCAGATCTTGGATTTTTCGCCAAAATCGAATTTTTTAGCCGGGTGAACGTTGATTCCAACTATTTAAGCGACGGGCTATTCAGAACTATCAAAAGTATGTGGAAAAAGTGAAAACTGAAAAAAACAAATTTCACCGGGGGCCACAGGGTCACATTTCCGGTTTTTACTTGGAACAAGGGTCAGATTTGTTAACACTTTTATTTTTTATTTGGACAATGCATGCAAGCGGAGGGGCAAGAGTGGCTAGAATAGATTCTGCAACCTTCTCCGCTTGTTGGGTAAAAATGTCAAGCCTCCGCATACATGCATCTCCCCTCCACCCTCCCGTGAAATGTCGATTTTCGAGATTAAAAAAAAAATAATAATTGCATTTTTTATTTCAATAACGCATGAGTAAACAGGGATATGAACGCAGATTTAATATAGGCCCATAGAATTACGGGGACCGGCAAGGATTTGGAAAGTCTGAATGCAAGTCCTGCTTACACCTAACAAGTGCTGAAATGGGACATAACCAGAGGTAGAAAGGTCTCGGAAGCACTTGGGAAGAGGCTTCCCAAGACCTATCCAGTTCTGAACGGAAAGACCTAAGTAGAATTTGTCAGGTCCAATTATTCGACTCGGGTATGTATGGACCTGAAAATCGAGAATTACTTGAATATTCAGGAAATTAACTGATTCGTCAATGAAGAAATATACAAAAATTTCTTTTTCACTCGAAATTTCAAGAGTAATTTTCTAACAGTAGCCCTCAATTCGCTCTACAAAAAAGGTTATTACGAAAATTTCATTATTTCACTCAGATTCTGAGATATTCCTCGAAAACTCGGCTAACGTCTAAATCGACTCAAACCATTTTACCGTTTCCCTACTGAAATGATCATGGTGGCTTATACAGAAAATTTCCATTGAACCCCAATATGACCCATATTTTGACCCTCGTGATCCTGAATTTGGCCCTCGTGCCCCTTATTTCGATACTCGTGATCCTTATGTTGACCCCCGTGACCGCTGAAAATGTTTACATTGTCGTAATTAACAAAATTATTATATAGAGAGATTGGTCGATCCATTCTAAGAATGAACGAATTGTAATGTGTAATTGGCTACGCTGATCGTATCAGAGTCAGTCCGGTGAGCAGTACTAATGACAGGCCTTTCAAAGCACACGAAGAGGCATAAGGAGGCTCTCTTTCTCGCCCCCCTATTCAGTTGCACTGTCTACGAGCTGGCTAATTGAGTGACCACTACAGACATAAAATGACAATGGTGTGGCTTTCTGAGAAGTTTTCTCGTGCCTGGAGAATACGTGGGTGTGCTGGAAGGGTCGTTGGAGCACCTGGGCGTGGCAGGTGACCCCTTGCAGTGTGTGCTATAGGTATGGGGAGAGAAAACTGAAGCGCGCCGAGTGTATGGGACTTTGTGAGCAAAAGGGATGGAACGGAGGGAGAGGAGTAGAGAGTGAGAGCTCTTGCTTGGCCAACAGGAGAAGAGGCGCAATTGGAAATGCAATTTTGATGTTGGATACGAGAAGAACATAGAGAGGTAGAAGGAAAAGAGGGGCTAGGGACGGGTGTGGAAGGCGTCATGGGATAGCTCGTAAGCCGCCTCTTTCTCTCTCCCTCCTATCTCGGTCTCTCTCCCGCGGAGATACCCAACTACACCTAGCTGTGAAGACACAGGAGGATCCTTCAACATCGACCTGGCTAGAGATGACGTGGATACGCTATTACGGAGAGTGGGTTTTGACTTATGTTTTTCGGTGTTATATTCGAAACGACGCCTTTCAAAATGCTGCCGTATAAATATATAAGGTACTTTGCCATATGCCATGTGCTCCCTTAGAAGGACTCATAAGTTATTCATAAACTCCTAGTATTAATTTTTGTTCTTGGGCGATAAATACGGTGACTGCTGATACAGGATGAAAATTACACGCTCTAACGAAACACAGTGGTTATCACCACGGTGTTTGTTTAAACTATGATGCTATTTTGTGGCACACGAAAATCCAACGATAACCGCAGGTTGATTAGTATAATACCGATCGAAAGCACAAGTGGTCACTGGGCTTTGGGATATCGTCCGCTTATATGTATCCAAATACTGACACTGTCACTCCATCACTGTTATCGACCTATATATTATCGTACGTATATGCCGAACTATGGCGTTATCCACAAGTCGTTATCGACTGTATTGTACGTTGGGTAGTATAACAATAAGCGATTTGGGTGGAGGAACCTCTTACAGATTCAGTAGACTATCAATATCCCACATGATTGACGTACGGTACAGATGATTATGTGATATTCGATCCAAATTGCTGGGGGATTTTAAGGCCCAATTAATGGTGTAAAATTCCTGGTGGAGAATAGGGTGCCCATACGGAGGAGAATAGAATGAAGCATCAGCCTGGGACTTACATACTTGAATAGGGAGATGTGCAGTGTGCGCTAAAATGAATGTTATCCCTTGAGGCTGTGAGCTTAATGCGTCTAAACACGCGCCTGGTGGATCGGCTTGTTTCACCTCATTAGCTTCAGTGTATACATGCGTGAAGGATTTACGCGTGAACGTTGTATGGTTGTGTGGGAATTTGGATGGGGGTTAAATGTCGGACAAGAGAGTCCCGCAGTGTGGAGCAGAAGGCCCACCAGTACAGTACGATACAGGTTACACTCGCCTGAACGCTCCAACAGCCTTTGACAGTTGACGTCTAGGAGCTGAGAGAGCTCCATCGCCGCACTGTGACCGCTTGCCTGCCGATCGTGGCTGCTAGATACTATATGCACCGTCAACAGGGTGGGGTCGATACGCAAAATAGACGGTCTCCAATCGACTCCGATCCATCAGATATTTACGATGGGATGTATAGTTTACATTGCAAACATTCCACCGAGCGAATGTGACTGATTCAACGAGTCAGTTGAAATCATTCCTATTTTGTGAGGGATGTAGGGTAATTACAGTTCAGACATGTTTGACTGAAACATTGAGTACTTTATATTTGACTGGAATATTGGGAATTTTGACGTCGACATAGTGTGCATTTGTTCATATTCTGCCACGTGAAAGTGACTGCTTGACGAAGATATACTCTGTTGAAAATTTTCGTCTCAATTTTTCGCACCAGATCCCGGAAATTTTTGTGGTATTCAATTTCCACTGGAATTTCAGGAAATCGTGTCATTGAAAAATCAAATATTCTGTTGATTTTCTATTCGAATGATCTGAAAATCAATAAAATACTCGATTTTTCAGCACAATTAATTCTCTGAAAATTCATAAAAATCGGGAAAATTCTGGCAAAAATGGAAAATTCATGTCATTTTGTCTTTGAAAATTCACATTTCATTGAAAATTTAATCAAATTGTGAAGTTTTCATCTCGCTCCCACTGACAACTCATGAATTTCCTTGAATTCTACCTGAAACGTGAAATTTCATAATCATTTTTCCCCTAAAACCGATTTAATGTCACTTACATGAGAATTACTGTCATATCTTCCATGAAATTTCCAAAAATTTCTAACAGTGTACTAGAAAAATTGTTGCCTGAAATTTCGGAACTTTCTTCATCTTTTTTACGACGTTTGTGGCCCCAGATTTAAGTCAACTCTTACGCGAGAATCTTTCGTTTCAAATTCATGATATCTCATTTGTTGTTCCAAATACTTCACTCATTTTATCCGAAAGGTTGACAAGGTGGCATGAAAAGTACCAATTTTTTTTAGCGGACATGAAGCAGAATTTGCAGAGAGATAGGACAATACGGTTAAAAGAATTCTTGTGATCAAAAACTTATAAAAAGTATTTTTCCTAAAATTAATCTTGCAACGATAATATGTTTGAATTCACTTAACATCCCCAATCTTCATCAGCTTTCCGACCCTTTCAATATCTTCAGAAGTTCAATAAAATGGAAGAAAATGAATAAGTCGCCAAAACGTCTTATGATTTCACGTCTTAATAAATTTAATATCTTCTTGTACAGGCGCTGTCATAAATGACTACTAATGAATAATCTCCAAGCGTCTTGAATTGAGACAGAAAATATGTCTTAGATTTGTGTGACTTCTACTTTAAGACATTATGAGAACGTCTTATTTGTAGAAGGCAAAAACCTTTTATTGCAAGACATGCTAATGTCAGTCACTACGAAGTTAGTCGATGAAGGATATTTTCGTGTCTAATGTCTCGAATTACGTCTGGAAGGCACTAGTTTTAACTGTGCTGTCAAGAATGCAAAAAAAAATGGATGGATCACCTTTCACATCAACTAATAGACAGCATATATAAGTGCCCAAGTTTCCAATATGGTATTTTAAGTATGCCATTAATTCTCCGCGCAACTTCACTTCTTTCGCTTGCTTTTATGCGATGGAAGTGGTATTATTCGTCGGATTACTTAGTTCATTAATGCTTTTCTCATTTTTCGCGTATAGCCTCTCAACTCAGAGAGTATATAGTCAGCGTATACCTTTGCCTTCTCTGCAACCAACCTGCGTCTCCACAAGTCGTAGATAAACCTGAAAGCCACCGTCTGCTCCTGGTGGCTGCTCACTTTTTATTGGCAAGCGTTACTCCTCACTCCACAGTCGCTCTTTTTGTTATCCCCCTTCTCCAGACAGTCTCTCCTTCTCTCTTCCCTACGCTTTCGATCTCCATTAGTATAATTGGGAGAGAAACTACCCGTATCATGAGACTTTTGCGATGCGGGTCGTGCAATGAAAAACTCTGCCAGTAAAGAGAAGGCATTACTCTATATTTATTTAGGTTCCTCAGTGGAAGATCATTTTTTTTGCTCTCAGTTCTGTTGACGTTTAAAATGTCGATTTTCAGATTGTGGGGGGGCAAGAACTTTTACTCATCTGGAAAGGAAAAAAATTGTGGCTCCAGAAATATTTTCTTGGTTTCTGCGGGTACGAGCCGTGAGGAAATGAAGTTTTCAATACAGTAATTGTTGAGAGTATGCTGAATAACCGATGGAATTCCAATTGATATTCGTTTATATAATTATTTTTAATTATCATTCAGAAAAATCCATTATGAGCTCATGATTTTTAACGCAATTTGTCTTTTCAATTTGACAGTGCTTATAATTTAAAGTACAATTGATTTAAAGTGCATAACCAAACCAATAGGTAAACCAAAAGATAAACGATTTCAACTTCTTTTAGTATTCTATAAAAACTATCATTGCAATTTTATTACAAATATCCATTTTTGATAATAAAACTAATGTATAATAATACGATGATTTTCTTATTTTTTATTGATGAACATTTTAAACGGAAAAATAAAAACAAATTCTCGCGAGGTACAGTATTGGCTCTCAGTGGCGGTGTGAGTAATTAGACAACAGTCAGGCAGTGTTGACGGAATAATGTGAAAACAGTCATCAGGACAAATAAACACAGCATCTGTTCAATTATTGTTGTCGAAGAGGACCATTCTTCATTTTTAAACATGCAGATGGATGAATTTGTTTGAATAACCATTAAATATGACCGTCCATAGGTCTGGTTACCCTATGGGTATTTTTTCAAAGATTTTCCACTCGTAAATAGTTAATGGAGTTTGTTCGACGAACGTTCAATCATTTCCTATCAGGTACCAAAAAAATTCTCGATTTTTTCGTAATTAATCTAAAACAAACGCATAATTGCATTATTCGTAATTGAGCACAACTATTGCATTCTAATGAATTAGTAATGTGCTTCTGAATGGATCAAACTTCGTTTTGATTACACACGGAGAAAAAAAATCCAGAAAAATTACTGTGGTAGCACGGTACAATAGGTTCATTTGGACGGACCCAGAAAAATTCTTGTACTCCACATAAAATTTTCCGGTGCTGGCGCGGTAATTTTTCTGAGTCCGTCCAAACGAACCCATTTTACCGTGCTGGTACAGTAATTTTTCGGGAATTTTTTTCTACGTGCATCATGCATTTCAATGGCCAGAATTTTTCTTAAAGAATTAACTTTCTAAAAACTTGAAAATAAACACACATACACGGAGAGAAATTGTTGATAAAAATTATCCTACCGTTCTATAAAAGTGTATCATGAGTCATCGTTTCCTCATTTCTATCCCGAAATTTAGTAAAAATTAATATATGATGATTAAATTTTATTCTACCTGGGAGAAATTTTATCCTGATAAAAATAAAAATTACCGTCCCAGTATAGTAAATATTACTGTACCGGTAGGGTAAAATTTACCAACCGTTCTAGAATTTTCGTTGTTATCTACATAAAAATTATTGGACTGGAAGGGTAAAATTTGTTATGCGTCCGGATAAAATGTCTCTAACGTAGAATAAAATTTGATCATCATATATTAATTTTTACTAAATTTCGGGATAGAAATGAGGAAACGATGACTCATGATACACTTTTATAGAACGGTAGGACAATTTTTATCAACAATTTCTCTCCGTGTACACCCGGAGGCATTCTAAAAATGGTATATTTCGATTTTTCAGGGCATACTTGGTTATTTTAACAGAAAAAAAGAAAACTCAAATTTTATCGAGAACAATGCTCCCATTTGGAAGGAAAATCTCATCATCTTATCTTCTGAATCGATCACACATGATTTCGTGCTCGCCATCTCTTAACCTGATTAAAAAAGCTTTCCAACGAATTTCTCGAGTCGTAATCTACTCAATTGCACTAATGATTTTCTCAATAATCATTTACTCCGAAGGCAACGATTATAATGGCATGAGTCTATTTTCCGACTCATTTGATTATCGCATTCAGCTCGAGTTATAAAGTGACGTTCGTCCACGGAGAGAAAAGTTGGATAAAAATTACCTCGACCGTCGTACCAAATTTTACAATACGAATGATAATCGTGGAGCGAAATGTAATTCAGTGAAAAAATACTGGTTTTTATCGCACGGGATCGGCCGCGCGTGCTGCCCACGCGCCTTCTCATCTCCTCACGTGGTGGCGCTTAGGTTTCAGTCTGAGGCTTACGCTTATTCGAGATTTCCGAGATATTTCAAGATCGATTTCCTTTCTCCTTTTTACGATAGGATATCTTGCAATTTTTTCAATATTTTTGTATTTCGTAAGCTAGAATGTTTGTTGTGTGGAGAAGGCAATTACAACTCCGAAAGTAATCGAGTGTCCTGACAATTCCTTGCAATTTGCAATAATCTTTAAATTTCTGAAGGAATAAAGTTACTTTAGTGTGTCTATTCGCGAAGCTATCGGTATTTGTTCGTTTTCGGATATCTATTAACGAAAAGTTAAGTGGACGCATTCTCTGGACATTGACATAGCGCGACAGGGCCATGAAGTGAATATTTTCACGTCAAAAGGTAGTCCATGTTATTTGACCATTTATTAGAAGAGTTTGAGGAATTTATCGGTTTTAATCTTGCCCCCACGACACACATTGCCAATACCTGACCAAAGGCATTTACAAGACCAGGTTGATATTAGCATTGCTCCCCTAGACTTTTCTGTTGTTTGAAGAGAATTTGTACTGAAATATTCAACATGTACGATGCTACCAACTAAAACATTGCAGTTAAATACTCGTGGAGATACTCGTCGCGACGATTAATATTTTCCCATTATGAATTAACAAATTTCAGGAGAGACTAGTGCAGGGAGGTTGCTCTAGATAATGAACGCCGAGGATAGAGAACCTGTGCAATCGTTCCAGGCATCTCCACATCACAGAAAATACCTCCACCATGATAGAGAAGGATCTCTAGTCGCTCAACCTCAATTCTATCACTCTCCAACTTCAATCAGAGCACTTGGTAATCCTCATATTTAGAACAAAGGATTTCATCATCAGGATAATCCTAATCGAATATGATCATTCCAGCTTCTCAGTGAATCACTCTTTCACACTCTTTCACCATTTCTATGACTTAATTTTATTCATCATGCTCCCCGTGCCCTGATGACAGGGCACGGAAAAAAATATACTTAAATTGAGTATAAAATATACTTGATTCAAGTATATTTTATACTCAACTGGGGGATGGGTATTGAAATTCGGAGATAATTGTTTTGTATCAGGCCGGGTTGTTGCAAGCCCTCTTAAGTGTAATATAAGGGTCGGGCACTGAGTGTCAGAATATAAAAGTAAAAAAAGTGGGTGTCAGGCAATGAGGGTCTAAATATAATTCATATATTATGCTTATATGGCCCTCATTGCCTGATACCCACTTTTTTTACTTTTATATGCTGATCCTAACATTCCGAGCCTCATTTGTTCTCCATTTACATTCAGAACCTCAGTTTTTGAATCTAATATTCCATCCCTCATTTTTTAAATTCCACTTTTTGACCCTTAGGGGAGGGTGGGGTAAAATGGACACTTTAGACTTTTATAATATTATTCATAACTCAGAAAAAATTTATTAATTGAGATCAGTTTAAGCTCATCACAAAGGGAAAGAATTGTTCGTATTGAAAAAAAAATTATTAAATTTCATCAACATTTCAATCCATCATTAACATTTAAAAAAAAGTCAAAAGTGTCCATTTTACCCCAGCCTCCCTTATATTCTCAGACTTAGAGTCTGACCCTTACATTACACTTGAGAGCGCTTGGTATGAAACTCGGGCTGATACGAAATAATCATCCGCGAATTGAAACACCCTGCCCCCAGGGGGGGGGGGCAAAACGGACCAGGCGGGCAAAACGGAGCCCTAGGGCAAAACGGACCATTGACAGAAAATTGATAATTTTTGTTTTTGCTTTCGTTCGAAACAAAATTCAAAGTCATTCATGGTTTGAGCTGATTAGCAAATCCTACGATCCAAGAAACTTACTTTTAATTCAACACATTCTGTATTCCTGATTTGAAGGAAAGAAAAAAAAACAAAAATTACCAATCTTCTGTCAGTGGTCCGTTTTACCCTAGGGGTCCGTTTTGTCCTACCCTTTCCTATAAAATATACTTCAATCAAGTATATTTTATTCTTGATTCGAGTATAAAATATACTTAATTCAGGTTTTTTTCCGTGTGATGAAACTACGATATGACAATATTGATCTGACATGAAAAATGAAACGATGGTTTTTCGTTCTTCAGTTCGTAAAAAGAAAAATCAAGGAAATAAAATCTCTTCAATTGATGAAATTCCAATAAAAGTTCCGATATATTCCAAAGTAAACCACATGACAAAGGAAATCAATAAATAGGAAGGTAGAAAATGGATGAAAGAGGGTAATAAAACCAGTATTTGTTATTCTATTCTCACTGGGACATTGAGAGAACTACAACAAGAGAAATGATTTCGCTGAAAAAACTTGTCTTGATATCCCTCGCAAGCAAATAGGAAAATCCTGGAGGGAGGATTTCTGCGGCCAAGTGGAAAATCTCGAGCAGAAACGAGGAGCTCGGGTACATCCGGGAAAATGCCATGTGGTTTCCACCGGGGGAAAAGGGCTTTGTGGTCCTGAACGCAGTTGAGTTTCTCGTTGCATATAAACATGAAGAATGACGTCAGTCGGTAGTTTAACATAGTTGAGGCTGGACTCTGGTGGAAAAGAAGAAAAGCGGTCGTTTGAGGTATATACGTAAGGAATCGTACTGATAACACGGATTATCGGAACATTCAACACAAAGTACGAGTGTACGCGTTCAGTGGAATATCTGTCGAGTGATACGATGGAATGGAAAATTATTTGGAGAATGCTTATAGGATATGTGATGCTTGAATCGATTGTGTCGGTTAGTATAAGAGAGATACCAATGATCATGATTATCGAGGAGCCTCTTAACTAGCAATTCATTACGAAGCTCTCAACATTCCAACTGATGGCCTTGGCCGATATCGAGACTCGATTCTCATCGCTAGTTTCCAATCTCGACCCTAATCTCCTAGTTCCACTTGAGCAGCTCGCCAGCACATGCTCTGCCCCTCAATACGGGTTTTGAGCTACACTGGTAGAAAGAAATTGAAATTTCATGAACATTTGGCCAATAATTTTCCAATGGGTGACAGTGAATTCGATTTAGGACGGAAAACCATTATGAAAATTCGGATTTCAGCGGAAATTCAATGAGATTCCAAATTTTTGTGCAGCAGGAAAACAAGAATTTCCCAACTTATTTGAAATATTCACAAAATTCTGATGGATCTCCAATAAATAGTTAATTCAAGAATATATTTATCAGAATTTTCCTGGATCCTATTATTTTTCATGCCCGAAGAACAAAGTTGGAGAAAAATTACCGAACAAGTCAAGTAATCGTGGTGCAAACTCGATTTTCAGTATTTCTTCAGCTTGAATAGGAGAAAAAGTGGGAGATTAATAGTGAATTTTACTCCGTTAGTCTGGGAAAATTTTTGCTGAACGTGAGTGATTTGTACCGAAACTGTAAAATTTATTCTGGATCCCATCAAAATTATCCCACTGAACGTGAATAATTGTTCTAATTTTTCGTATGATTTTTACCAAACCCGTTTGGTAAAAATTCACTTCCGTCCACATCCATGACCCTCAGATGGGTATAAAGCAAACAATACCCTACAGGTGTAGGAAATTTTACTAAACAGCATGATAATTTTTGCATCCGTAGATGTGTTTTTCTACCGAGAAAATTGTAAGATATCCACTAAAAATCAGTATTTTTTCACTGAATTACATTTCGCTCGACGATTACTATTCATATAGTAAAATTTATCATGATTTTTTAGGTAATTTTTTTCGCCCAACTTTTCTCGCTTTTCTCGCCCTGTGGAATAATTAAACTAAAATTTACAGTTTTCAGTGATTGTTCCACAAAATGTTCAATTGCCAATTATGAAATCCCTTGGAATTTCAGTGAAACTGTATTGTGATAAAAATTTCCGAGGAGTGTACTGGAAACGTCAACCAGAAATTTCTGTAACGAGAAAACAGTTTTCCGGAATTATTTACCTGAAACAGCGATTTCTGTAATAGAATATCCTGTGAACTGTCCAGTTGAAACCTTGCACTAACTTTGTCATTCTGAATATGTTTCTGTAATGGAATGACACGAGGGAAGAGGCAACATTTTCATCCGAGGAATGAACACCGCAAGGACTCGTTATATTTGATTTTTCCGTATATCACAAGCTCAGGTTGAATGTCGCTTCTCGTTCCATTTCAATGAAAATATGCCGAGGGAAGTTTCGGTGACTGATGCCGACCATTATCGTCCTGAAATTCTCACAACCCCAGCATTTCCCCTTTGATTTCAATTGCGAACGTTAGCAAAATGCCATATTCCGAACCTTCACGTTACATTTTCCCATCTTTTTTGTTTTTTCATTCTTTCTCTTTTTTATTTTTCAGCGGGTTGGTCGTTGACAAAGAATATCCGCAATTTGATTGTTCGGTAGATGGAGATGAACGGGACAATGCACCGCTATTCTTCTGGCTTTCATTTTTGTGAGATTTTTTTTCCTTAGATTTTTTTTTCATCAACTCTGACATTCTTCAGTCTTTTTCGTCAGTTTTTTTTTGCAATTGTTTTTTCGACAACACACGTTCAAAAATGAAGCCCATGTATCTAGAACAGCGCCATATTTTTAGCTGGAAAGTTGAAGAGCTAGAAAATTTTTATTCCCGAGCGGTGGCAAGTTATTATAAAAGTTTGGTATACCAACCCACACCATGCCACTTGAAAATTATACTGCCGCACCAGCGTTATGAGCTTTGGAAAAAAAATTTAGGAGAAAAACGTTTGATAAATTAAATTCAGCCCTAATGAACAATTTGTAAGCGGGAAAATACCATGTTCAGAGTTGAGATGTAAAAAAAAGCGGAAGGGGAGCTCTGAGTACAGCGGAATCAAAGAAAAGATCTCTCCTCCGTCGAGACAAAGATGCAATGGAAATGGTACTTTTTTGTTTGTTCCTTCTTGTTTCTTTTCTCCATGTTTTTTTTTGTTAGTCTCCAGAGTACAGTACGACCCTACTGGCGTGTTTGGAAATTGAAACGTTCGAAGAAATGAATTCTAATTTCTGAGAGTGGGCGAGAGTTTTGGCGGAAATAGTACATAGAACGATCCGGCACCCTCGCTCATTTCAAAGTTCTCAGTGTGCGCTTGGGTGAATGTGCCATACACTATTATATAGCATGAAAAAGAGAAAGAGAATATACATGCAGGCCTCTGAACGTCGTTTCGCCCCCACTCACACCAAGAATTACGCCAGACCCAGGGTTGAAATTACATTTCCTCGATCTTATAATTACAGGAGATGATTCGCCTTTTTCCATTTTTGTTACACGAAACCCACGATGAACGACCCGATCGATAGACAACTCTGAAAAGTGGTGAAATTGCGCTTAATTATGTGGAGTGTGGGAATTCAAATTCAAACATGTAAAAACCTGAAACAACGAAATCGTACTCTTTGTCCTTCTGGCCGAACAATGGAAATCAATTCGATACCTACGCAAAAAATCTACGTAAAAACCTAAAGAATTGAAAATCACAAACTCTCGATGAAAATGTTGTCAATTAAGAGATATAAACAGAGTAAAAATTCAAAAGTAAACACATTGTTAAAACTTTTTATCTGAAATTTCCGGTACACTGTTTGGAAATTTTTATCGAATTTAATTACCATTGAAATTTCAAGGAATTTCGTAATTGGAAATTCAGAATTTCGTGGAAAAATCAAAGAGAACTGTAAATTTCAGTTCCATTTTCCCCTGAAAATAAATAAAAAAGCAGAAAATTCCGGTAAATATATTCTGGGATTTTCAGGACAGTGACACTGAATGCGATTCATGGGGAAAAGATCATAGAATTTCAAATTTCAGTGAAAATTCTATGTAATTTCCCCATTCAATGTAAAACTATTTCGCTGTTAATGAGCTGTAATTACCGAGATTGAAAAAATAGTATTTTTCGTCAGTAGGCCGAAAGCAACTTTTCTGACGAATATTTGTCTCGAAGAAATCATATGACCCCGAAAAGTTTTGTTTATTTAGACATGCATGATTTCTCAAGGTTTTACATATAGATCCCTTATCCATTTTTTAAGTATTTAAATTACAATTTTTCTGTCAGCAGTGCTCACTTTTAATTTTTTTTCCCTTCAATTGTCAATAATTAAGTGTTTCTTACCACTTGCATTCCATTGAGGATTTCCAATTTTCATGTTGTTCCGTTTATTATAAACAATATAAATATTTAACGATCTCTGTTAATGAACTACAATTATCTACACTGAAAAAATAATATTATCGTCACTAGAGGCACTCATATGACCCAGAAAATTTTTTTTTCGTCCAAGTGACGGACGATATTTTTTGTCATGATGGCCGTAGGCAAGAATTCACGGACGCACAGCATTTGCTTGAAGCACTGTCTGACAATCGGAATGACAAAAAAATGTTTTTTCAGAAGTACGCTTCAACTTTTATCAAAAAACTCATAGCTCGAAAATTGTCAAGAGCAAAATATTTTATACCGAGAAAAAAAATTCGCCAAAAAATTTTGTACTTGTCCTCAAGACACAAACAATTCATTTTCGTGAGAAGCCCGGTAAACCGCGATTCTAACCTCGCTTCGCTCGGTTAGATCACGGTTTACGGGCCTTCTGACGAAAAATTGCATTCATCACACGGTCCAAAAGTATTTTCTGACGAATGTGATTATAGGCCTCGTCTTCGGCTCGGCCTACAAAACCACATTCGTCAGAAAATACTTTGTGGACCTTGTGATGAAAATAACTATTACGACAAGAAAGTGATTTTTCAAATCAAGTCTAGTTGAATCAATTTAACAGTTTCTAGTCTCAAATCCAAAATATTTTAATGCAAAAAACACTTGATTTGGTTTGGAATTTAATTATTTCTCTATAATCATTTTTAATGATGCACTCTTGGAAGAATTAAGATTATCTTCTTCCAATAATTATTTTATAGTATTTCTCATAGAGTTGTGTTCGAAGAAAGTCGATTGGAAATTGAGTTAGCTCTAACCAAAAGCAAATGTCCCTCATCAAGGTTATCGTCAGAGGTAAAAATGATTGACTACCTCCATACACAAGTCAAAATCACTCGTCTACCGTTTGTATTTTCTTTTTTCATGCCGACTAGAAATTTTTATTTCGACGTGGTGAAAAAATGCGGGAAAGAGGAATGAAAACCGTGCAAATGCCGTATATTGTACCAAAGACTCGTTCGATCAGCCGGTACTCTTTTTCAATTCACATTCAGGTTGCGCTAACATTGCGTTGAATAAATCTCGCACTCCCACTTGCCCTCTTGTATTACCCGAGTCTTCCCCCCCCCCACTCACACGATTACACTTTGCGTGATGCGATTTTCCCCACACTGGTCGCGCCTTTTCATGCTCTTTTACTCGCTCCTACTACACATTATACATTTCTTTTGTTCTCTATGGTTTTTTTGTCGTAGAGTGATAGAGGCAATTGCAAGGGAGGATAAATAAACTCCGAGGTAAAAAACGAAACAGAAGCGACAGGGGGAAAATGGAAGAGGAAGACTTTCACGCTGAATTTATTTCTGAAGGTACGACATCTCGACTTGGGAACACAATACAAATAGAGGAGGAGGGAGATACATAAGGTGTGTTACTACTTCTCTACTTTCGGTACCATCTCAGTTTTTCCCTTCGTTTTCTCCCGTCTAATTCACGAGGAAACACGATTTTCCAGCCGATTGGTTGCCCTCGTTTCTCCATTCCTATCCACTTATTTCTCTCCTTTTCCATTCTTGCATCGTATGACACAGTAGCAAGAATGTTTTACCAATATTATTCGACCCTCATCGTGGATCATGTTGATTTCCAACGACGAAATTCCCAACTTCTCCATGATTATTTCCCCCTTATTCATCCTATTTCAGGGAGCTCTCTGCAGTCCTGATGGTTAGTTAAGGGACCGATCGATGCCAAAGTGAAATTACAATAGCCTCCATTAATATCCCCAGAGGAGAGAAATCCTCATTCTTCTTCTGATCTCGAATTAGATGGAACAAGGTTACTCAGCGAGTGAGGTTAATAAAGTACAAGGTAAAAGTGTAGGATAGCAACGAAGAATGATGCACAGAGAGGAGGGGCGCAAAAAAAAATTAAGGAAAGTTTTCTACTCGTCTGATGTACGTGACGATCGGTGTACAGCATCAAAAGAGGTAACATCCCGAGAGTTGAGTGTTAACGTCGGTTTCTTCTGGAGAAATTTCCCCAGCTTCAACACGTCAGATCACATCTCGTGATCCCAATTGAAATCAACCTTGCTTTGAATTTCTTCCCCCCCCCCCCTTCCATCTATTTCGCACGAGATGATACGTGTCGTTTCAATAACATCGCACCTATAGTCCTTCATATTTCGCTACCATCTCACCCGGTCCATCATACTATTTTCTTCAACATAAAGGCTGGATAAAGAAGATAGAGCGAAGGAGTCAAGTGAAAAAGTGTAGGAGGGGGTTGAATGAAGAAAGAAAGAAACAAAAAAAAGGAGAGGGGCGTCGTTAGCAATCCCAGGGGGGTCTTTTTCTTAGAGTCCCGGTGCGCAGCGACAGAGTAGTCCAGCAACGGCTGTACTCCTCGACAGCATGAAGAGGATGGAAAAGAGCGAGTGAGACGACAGATAGAGAGAGAGAGAGAGAGGGAAGGGGAGGTCGAAAGCTTTAATCTTCTCGACGACTTAACCTCGCTTTAGAGCCGACAAGGGTTGCCTATCTAATTTCTTAAGGGTCGAGCGTTGCATGTCATGGCATTACACTCGGCCCCTCGACGATCTCCTCCTCATCGATATTTTAACCCCACTCACCCCCGCCCTCTCTCAGCCTCCGCCAACCTCTCTATCCCGCGTTATGCGAAATCGCCTCTCGAGGCTGTCTTACCTTCCACCACTCCCTCTGTGTATTCGCATTTCCCTGATGCGCAGGCTTGATTAAAGAACCACTCAGATGGTTATCATAATTATACCACATTGAATTTTACCAATGTTATGACGTCGAGAATTTTCGAAAAACAAAACAAAGAAAACAGGGTGAATAAATATTAAATTGAAGAAGGAAATTGTTGGCTGATAATGGGGAATAATTTTTGAATTATAAACAACATAATGGTCATTTTCCCAAACATCACTCTAGCACCATCGCGATAGCTTACGCGTAATCTAATCACAATGAATTGTTGTTCGATTGTATCCGAAATTATACGAGCATGATGGGCGGCGAACGGAGGAAGGAATTTTAAATTTGGCTGAATTTTCCGGAAAAAAGATGTTGAATTCGATTTAGGGGGAAAGAGTCAACGGAATTTCAAGTTTCTCTGAAAATTCAAGTAAAGTCCCAATTTTTTGAGACTGAAAAACGGAAATTTTACAATTTACATCCTCCACCCTCTCTATCCTGCTTTATGTGAAATCGCCTCTCGAGACTGTCTCACTTTCCACCGCTCCCTCTGTGGATTCGCATTTCCCTGATGCACAGGCTTAATGAAAGAACCACTCAGATGGTGATGATAATTATATCACATTCAATTTTACCAATGTTATCACGTCGATTTTTCGAAAAAATTCCTCATGACCCTTATTTGGACCCTTACTTTGACCCTGTTGTGACCCTTAATCTGACCTTGTGACTCTTATTTAGACCCTTAATCTGTCCCTTGTGACGTTTAATCAGACCCTCGTGACCCTCATTCTGACCCTCGCGACCGTTATTTTGACCCCCGTGATCTTTATTCTGACCCTTATCTCCCTTATTCTAACCCTCATGACCCTCATTGTGACCTTTGTGACCCTCAATTTTGGAGTCTTAATTTCCGAGTACCAAATGTTCATCACCAAAAGTCGATTTGGATTTGTATAATATAAAGAGGTAATGGGGAATAATTTTTGAATCATAAATACCATAATGGTTATTTTTCCAAACACCACTCTAGCACCAGCACGATAGCTTACGCGTAATCCAATTCCAATGAATTGTAGTTCGATCGTTTCCGGAATTATACGAGCATGATGGGCGGCGAACGGAGGAAGGAGTTTAATGTAAGAATCACGTGGATAGCCCTCCCCCCTGCCCCCCTTGCGGCCCGTACGGGAATGGCAAAACCCTTGCACACCCCACGTGAATTATAGTTTGGTTACTCTGGTTCATGGCACGTATCGGTCCTTCCGCCGCTAGCCTACACTCAAGACTCTCTCTCGTGGTTTACGAGATGGAAGTTAAGGCAGTGTTATACCACACCAGTAAAAATTTATCCCCCACCACCATGTTGCTTTAATAGTCACTTTCGTGGCTTATCGTTGGCTTACGAGTGGATTTAGTAGGAAAGAGTCAATCATTTTATTTCATACTTTCATTCCTTACCTATCTTGCTCCTTACTTTTCATTCATTTTTTTTTCCTCTCCAGCGTTAACTTTTATTTGCATAGTTAAGTAACATGTGACGGTGCATAACTTGATAATCCATCAAGGCAACGAATGTGAAGAATCATTGACCCCCTTCTGTGTCGGTTATAAAATCTACCCCCCCCCCTCCGCCCCACAAGTGTCACGACGCTCGAGTGCTATCCACGATATGAAAGTGTGTATAAATTTTCAAAGATTCAACTTCGCAGTGACTCTACTGTAGTTGGCACAAGACTACTACTTCACACTCGTCACTTACTCATCAGATAAATTAGATAGTAGGAAGATCTTGTGCAATTAACAAGATGGAAGCACAGTCAAGTTTTGAGTTGACGCTGAAATGTACGACAATCCCGTAAAGACAGTTTTACATTGGCATAAAATTACTCCTCACTGTCTCTGGAAAATTACTTCAACTTGTCAGTGATTGCTGAGTTTTCAGGCTAACTGTAATATTGGAAATAGCGTGAATGCCGATAAAATACGAGTGAGCAAGAGCGAGACGAAAAAGTCGAGCGGACATGCAAACTTATGCAAAGTTGAAGAAAAGTGCGAGAATGCCGGGGTGCTTTTAATTTAGAAGAAAGACAGGTACCAGTGACCTCCGTGAAAACTTATCAAATTTTTTAATTTCATTGTTTTTCAAGGGTTAATCTTTCTTTCATACCACGAGGAAACGGGTCTTTGCTACTTGTCTGAGAAAAATAAATGTTCTGAGGTGTCGTTTCCTGCGCTTCGTCGCGCGATATTCTCCTCACGCCAAGAAGTGTTTAAAATATCTTTATAATGTGATGAACTGCCGTGTGAGGGATCGACGGCAGTCGCATCGATTATTTATTTTATTCTGCACTTTATTTCACTTAGTTATTTAAAATGATTTTATCTGGTTTCGTCGATGATTTATGAATTATTCCGACACCGCACCTCCCGGTGACTTCCTTGAAACCTCATCAAATTTTTTAATTTTCTTCTTTTTCAAGGGTTAATTTTTTTTATCATACTTGGGGAGACGGGTCTTTGTTGCCTGACTGAAAAAAAAAGATTTTCTGAGGTGTCGTTTCCTGCACTTCGTCGTGCGACGTTCTCCACACGCCAATGACTGTTTAAAATATCTATATTCTGTGACGCGCTGTTTTCTGAGGGATCGATGGCAGTCGCACTGATTATTTATTTTATTCTGCACTTTATTTCACTTAGTTATTTTAAATGATTTTATCTGGTTTCGTCGATGATTTATGAATTATTCCGACAGCAACCGCGCAACCTCATTCATTATGCCTTTTTTTCCTGTCAGATTCGATATTCCTTTTTTCAATTAGTTATTCATAATCATTTTCATTAGAAAAAGCTATGCGACCGATGAGAATCGTATGCTTAATCATATGCCCAATTTGTCAGCTGTTAAATTTTCATATTACAATCAATGATTTGCTCGTGTTCTAATTCCTATCCTCACTCAATAATATTTTAATTATAAATTCAATTCAGTTCCTTCTAGAACACACCTCAGCGTGTCAATTTCTGGAATTTAATGTTTGTTGATACTTTGGTAAAAGTGCGTGCCTATACTGTTATCGATTTTTAGTTAGTTCACACGGTAATTCTATCAATCTGTTGTTCATCTCAGCAATATAATTCCGTGCTTAGAATATTTTCATCTTGTGTTTTCAACACTAAATTAAAATTAAAACTTAATTTAGAACATTGAGTCACAGCTTCCTTTTATTCGTTTGTTTTGTATTTGGATATTAATATTATTACTTCAAAGTGAAAAAATCGATCATCATTTTCCCTATATTTCATTTAGATTCTCCTGTCCGTGACGTCAAAAATTTGAAATAGTCTCATAATTCCAACTATTAATTATAATCAAATTTGAACGAACACAACCTTAGTAAACGCAATATTGAGAAAGTAGAATTATTCTATTTTCCTCTGACCTAAATGATTTGGTCAATTATGATTCATTTATTTATATTTTATAGAATGGCATTCAATTCTCTTTTGTTTGTTAGCAGGGCAAACGGTTTTTTCGGCCTTATGACGAAAGCAGTTATTTTGATTCGAGAGATTGCCCATGCTTTTTTTTAGAAAAGACAACTCCGGTCTATGTGATAAGAAACTAATTATCTAATACAATTTATAATCACGAATTGACTTCTCAGTTTTTCTCACTTTTTATCTGATTTCAATATCTCGTTACACTCCAAATTCCCTATGGTTCATTTTCATTTTGTGATTGATGTCGTCGCGAGTGTCAAATATAGCCACTCAATCTAGCGTGATCCATTTTATCGACAGGTGTGAAAAGAAAAACGCGTCTCGTCACAATGAACACAGCTCCTGCGTGGAAATTCATTCGCCTAAATTCGATTGCTTCACCGAATAAAACGAGACAAATAAATTACTTTGAACATCCAGACGAGGTCACCTAATTGATTAATTCCCAGAAAAAGCCTTAATGAAAGGTACTCCTATTCACGTCACGTGATTCCAAATTCACTAACTCACAATTATTCGACACTCACAATGTCATTAACGATTTTCCGATTTTCCTCTTCTTCCATGCACGATGAAAGCCCGAAACAAAAGACCGTATAATAAAGAAACTGGTATTTGATCTGTCATTTACATCCACGGTAACATGCTCGCGGTAAGATACTCGTAATTGAAGAAGACGATTGTGGTGAAAAGATGCGGTTGAAGCGCAACCGAAATGGAGCTTGAAATCGTAGAAGCATTTGGTTGTTCATCTATATAGAAACCGAGGTTTTAAGCAGAAGAGTTGAGTATTCTAGGCGAGAAGAGAAGGGTTGGAATATCGGGTTGCGGTTTCCCATAGTGCGTACTCCGTTCGAATATAATCAGCTTTAATAAGAGGAATATTGAGCGAATAAGGGGAGGATGTCGGCGAGATCGCAGAGAGAATGGAGAGGATGTGTAAGTGTCGTTATGGTCGATAGAGAAAGACAGTGAGACTGCTGCCGTTCAGACAATCTCGCTCATTTGATTTTGCCTTTCTCTTATTCTCTTCGCGTTTCAGGCTCCTTCCTTCCTTCCTTCCTCCCACTTTCTATCCGTCGACGCGGCATAAGCCGCGCGCCATTCTTCGCATTCTTCAATCGCCTCCGGATTCCGTCTTGTCTCAACGATCAACTGAGAGGCCATTGTAAAATGCCGCATTGTCCATTCCGACTAGCCATCAAAAGCTTCAATTTGTTTGGTGTCCCGTAGCATCGACTTCTCACGCCCGATGGAGTGGTATTTCTTTGGCGCATTATCGTCGTTTCTGATAACACCCTTTCTCTGAAATTCCCCTGGTGATATTTTTGACGAAGGTCCACAAACCCCTATCCGACACATTGAAAAGGGTGAAAGAAAGTGGAAGTTCAGAATGAGTGGAAAAAAAGCATGCAAAAGAGAAAGAAAAAAAATCACAGGCAAGATAACAGACTCGCTGTATCATTTTTCTTCTAGCCGGGAATACCCTTCTCGTGGGATCAAAATGAATGTCAGGGATCGATTGGACTTGATAACTAGGCGATAAATTAAATTGTGAGGGTGATCCTTTTGTCACAGTCCATCAATAATTCTACTGTGTCGTGGGTGTTATCGAAACTGGATCGAACGCGCGCACCGATGTTTTACCTCATTTATTTGAGAGAAGCTCTCTTTTCTTCATTTATACTTACATTCGATTGAAATTAATAAAGGGGAGGGTAGGGCAAAACGGACCACTGACAGAAAATTGATAATTTTTATTGTTGCTTCCGAATGGAGTAAATTCGAAGTCATTTGTGGTTTGAGGTGATTAGTAAATCTGATTAAATTGTGGTTCAACGACGTTTGTTGTCTATAAAACTCCTGTGACGGTTACGATCCAAGAAACTCACTTTTAATTCAACACATTCAGTGTTCCTGATTTAAAGGAAAGAAAAAAAACAAAAATTTCCAATTTTCTGTCAGTGGTCCGTTTTGCCCCCCCCCGGTCCGGTTTGGCCTACCATCCCCTAATCAAAATTGCTAGATAAAGATAAATTATAAGTGAAAAATTGATGAATATCGTAATAAATGAATTTCAAAAGATAAGAGAAGTGTTATGAATAGATTCTCTAGAAAAGCGATAAATTTTCTTGAATTATTGAGAAATCCCAGAATTGTCTTGATTGTTGAATAATTTACGACATTTAAGATTTTCGACATGTTCTATCGAATGGAGAATAATATATGAGTTTTTTAGAATTTTCTGACAAATCAAGGAATTTTCTCAGTTTTCTAAAATAGAAAATTTACATATATCGAAGGAAAAAACTGATATGGAATCTAATATATGCCATTTGCGAAAAAGGAAAATGGAAAAAATTGTAATTTATGGGATTCATGAACATACATAATAAATGAAAATTAAAACAGGAAGAATTAATTACCGTCGCGCAGACAAGCATGACAAAATTGACAATGATTATGCAAAGAATAATTTGCAAATACGATGTGTTTGTTTAGCGACTAACTTCACACGACTGATTGGCCCATCAGCATTGAGGATTAGAGGTCAGGCGATTTCGATATATATATCCATAATTAACGTTGGACAGAGGATTCGAGATATTTCGATATAACCCCGTGTATCTCTCTTTATAGATAGAATATATCTGCGGTGCTAGTTGTACATGGTATTCGTATTTCGGAAGCTTAACTCTCAATGGTTAAATAAGAGATGTGACATAGTTTCACGAGAGCGACTGTGCTATTCTTAAAAAATTCAATACAATTTCACGTAGAGCCTTGTCGATTTCCGTGGGAGGAGTATTGGTACATGGTAGGCAGATGGCTTCTGCGAGAATGCACACGCGATGATGGGTGAGAATTCTTTTCATTCTGATATTCGAGACCACCCCCCTCTCGTGCAATCCACAAGTTGACGGAGTCGAGGATGAGCTCGAGTGCATATATAGTGACTCAGAATATTGCAAATATTGGGTCGATGAATAAGAAATCGTCGTACAGACGTAAGAATATGCAAAGATGAAACTAGGAACGAAGGAGTTACATTTGTGAAACAGGTTTCAGGGG
>NW_021680492.1:676601-696832 GCF_001412515.2 Diachasma alloeum | reverse complement strand
GGGGGGGGGGAGATGAATAGAAAAGATGAGACGACATGAGAATTGAAAAGAAAAAGCGACGACTGTTTGCACGAGGACTTAAGCCCGAGAATACTTTATCACCCTCACCCGAGTCTCGACATGTCCCTCTTCTTGTCCTCGCTCTCAGATATAACGGCTTGCAAGTCCTCACGGCGGACGTAAAAGTTAGATTGCTGAAATAGTTTTGGTTAGTGGGGTCTTCGGTCTTGGTTCTTATCACAGTGTGATAACGCGTGAAACTGAAATGATGAATAAAAGAGAAGGATACGAGTGGTGAAGAAAAATCCGTGCAACTACGAAGACCATTCCATCACTCCATCCATATTCCCTTGGCTAACCGAAAATTCACGGCTAATTAATGTTCCAATTAATTGCTAATTAAGCTCGACGCATTTCCAAGCAAATTAAATTCCCCGGCGGATGCAACCGCGCATATACTTTTCACTCTTTGTATCCCAACGGATTCATCCCCATTCCTGGGTTCACTCATTCTCTCTCACTCATTATCACTCGTTCTCTCTTGGACGCACACAGCGGTCCATTCACCAGCAAGGGACCCTAAGCAAAGTTGACGCCCAGGAGGTAGCCGCCTCGAAACTTACCAGTCCCACCGCACATTGCACTTCTCCATCCCTCCAACTTCTCTCTCTTTTTTTTGCAACCTCTCCGTGCTCTCCTCCTTTTTCATTTTACTTTCTTTCGTCCTCACTTCCCCGTTTCTTTTCCTAACTCAGAAATCTCTGAGCCCCTTCGAAACTCACAAGGGACACCGGCTACTGCCAGCTCTCGCGCTTCCACGAAACTTTTCGTCTCGCTTTTTCATCCCGGATCAGTCTTTAATCGCCCCACCCCTCTCCTTCTCGGTCACAAGTGATACAACTACGTGTATTTTTTCCCCCTCCTTCCATCATTCTCCTCCCTTCCTCAACTCAAAGTTAAAGAACGACAAAAAATTTTCAAACTGAGTTCTTCCCGGGGGTTCGTTAATTTATCTTTTTCTTTTTCTCTCCGCTTTACTTGCTCGATTCCCTTTTTTTCCTCCTATTTTCGAGTCGGTATATAGATAAAGAAGAGAGTGGAAGGAAAAGACTCGTTATTCGATCTGGCGGTGAAGGGTTACCTTCAATTTCCCGCGCACGGCTGGCTGATGGTTTCCCGAGTACTGGGTTTTTCGTAATACGTGAAAAAGACGTATCGTAGGCGGTGGCTGGGGCCGGAGCGGGGTGGATTAAGGAAAAGGGGCAAGTACAAAGAGGATAAACAAACAGCTGGCGTCTCGGGAGGAAAAAAAAAGGAGAGAAAAAGCGCACGGACCCGAGTAAGACTCGACACTCTTGGGGTGGCTGGTGGCACTGGGGGGGGGGGGCAAAGGAAAATCGCATATACAGGTATATAAAACAAAAGAGTTGGAAGCTTGATACAAAAATCCTCTTCTATCCCCATACCCAGGGTAAATATTGTCTCGCACTATTCACAATTTGCTTTCGCGTCACAATACCACCACCGTTAACACTTCGTCGAGGTCCACCGAGAGAAAAATCTCTCTCACTTCCTACTTCTCAACATCCAAATATTCCCCAGGTTTCTTGTATTTTTTCACCCATTTTCCGTTACTCCTCTTCTTTTTTTGTCACATCTTATAATTCTCCGTTATATGTACATACTGCACTAAGCTCGATATGAGTTCTCACCCTCGGCATTCATTCGAGTTTCCACGTCACGCGGTCTTTTCACCATGTCCGTCTCCATCTCGCCCTTGTCCCCGGTATGAATGCAGTACGCGATCCATTGCAGATGAATTGCAACGGGGTGTTTCCAAACAAAAAAAAGGGTGGCAGAGAGATCATAATAATAGATACGATGATGAGAGATGAGTGATGGGATTCGTCCGTCTTTCCAAACTGTCAGAACGGGTAGATTAATTAACTACGCTCCATTCATTATCGCAAAGATAACAATACTATTGAAAAATTTTATATTCACTGCGCTCCACGTGCACTCCTCACTTATTGATTTTCATATTTACATTCAGCGAATATCAAGAAGATTAATGCCCCACTTTTGTGAATAATCTGATACGTATATTAATATTTTACACGGAGGTGTGATTACTCGGCGTCATTTGGGTAAACCCCAGAACATTGTCTCTAGTCGTTAAAGAGTAGACGAGGGGGGTTACAATTGCCAACTCACCGGTTGTAGGTCGGCAGGGGGTTGGGCAAAGCGCTGAGGCTCTTAACTGCCTCTCACGGCGTATAAGATATTCTAGTCTACAGCAATAAGTGGAAGCGTCCGAAGTAGGGTTACGAGCGACCATTAAGGCCATTCCATATTTGAAATTAGTTGGTTTACGGATTACCAGGAGTATATAACCAACCAGTATAAAACTGTGAGCTGGACGATGTCAGCATTATACACGTACCTATTCTTCAAAATTCCAGTTTTTCTCGACTAGGGAGTAAATACACGGAAAAAATATAGAGAGGCGACCGCGGCGAAATTTTAAAGTCTCTGGGGATTATAGAGACGGTTATAAAAGTTTATAATGGGTTGTAGTTGCAAGAAAAAGTGGGAAAGATTTTCGAAAGGCTCTAAAGGGTCGGAGAGGATCAAAATCTACAAAAACGTCGTGATGCCTCAATTTTCGACCGATTGAACTGAAATTTGAGTTGCGCACAGGTGATATCTGCACAAAAGAAAATAGAGGCGGATTTTAAAGATATTGATTTGTGATATGTATTTATATTTTTATCTCCTCAGTGATATGCCCTAATTTGTTATAATACGGACGAGATCCAAGTACATATTATCTCAATGAATTACAAATTCACATTTCACCTCGGTCTCCTCGTAAGATAGTACGGACTTGACTTTCGAGCATGTTATAATAAATTGGGGGCAATACGACTGGGGAGAAAAAAATATAAATACATATAAAAAATCAATATTCTTAAAATCTGTCTTTGTTTTTTTTATGTGCATATTTCAACTATGTATAAGCCAAATTTCAGCTCAATCACACTGAGAGAAAAATATAATTCTTCTGACTATATTCCATCACCATCGAATTATAGTCAAAAAGTCCTCAACAATTTTTCATGGGTTACGGTAACTATGGCCGGAGAAGGAATTACTACAATGGAATGTAGTCATTGCAACTATTTTATAGTTCTACTCACAATAGATTTGTCGTGGTTACTTTTGAACTTTGGTTAGTTTAACTGCATTTTGATTTGCAAAAATTACGCTTGTGAAGTTACTATAATGTTATGTGCCGCATACAAAAAGAAATCGGATCGTTCACTAAAATGCCTCAACTATTTTCTTATTGTAAATCGAACTTCAGATTTTTCTCTCAGTGCAGTTGAAAATTGAGTCACTTGACCGTGTTTGTAGATTTTGACCTATTTTGACCCGTTTTAACCCTCTAGAACCTTCCGAGAATCTCGGAGTTCGATTTTTTCCCACTTTTTTTCATTTACAACATATATCATAAACTTTTACAAGCGTCTATATAATACCCAGACTTTCAAATTTCACTGCGGTCTCCACTTAAATTATTTTTTCCTGTGGGAACATGGCAATTTTAAATATGCGAAAACTGGATGTAGGACCATACCCGCCGCATTCGAAAATTGACTGTTGAACATTATAAAAATTGAGAGTCGGTATAGTAGAAAGTGGTAGCATTAAAGGCAAATTTAAATGGACACGGAGAACAATTCGGTTAAAATAAATCAAATTTTAAAGGCTTTCGGTATCGTTCTCCATTACTACGTTTGCACAGTAATACTTAATTTTATATTCTCTCCATGTAGAGCGTGAGTGACAGGAATAATTGTAATGTATAGGCTGAGGACGAGTGAAAGAAAATGGTGGAAAAAATGATTGAAGGAACGTGAACACATGATAACTAAAGGTAATTAACATGCAGGGTAATTAGGACACTGGTGTCTCCTGAATTAATTAAAACCGTTTCAATTTCCCCGGCATTGCTGGGCAGATTACATCCGGACCCGAAATCGGCGATACAGATAGAAGGGGTGAATGATAGCGCGATGAGAATAGTGCAGAATAGGGTGAAAACCAGGGGGGGGAACAGAGGAATCGAGCCTACAACCCTGTGAGCTTCAATTTACGTTTGACTACTGAATTGTCCATTCGCTAGCGAAAATGTAATTACCCCATGGAAGAGATAGCGAGAGAAAGAGAAAGCTCATTAATTTACAATGTCGTGGAGAGTCAGAGAGAAAATAATACATGATGCTCGACTGATGAATGACGAAACATGACAAATGTGATTCTAATCAATCTTTATTGTAGTGTGTTATGTTAATTAATTATCCCATTCCTCGTGATATTATTTTAAAGTAGAACATTTTCAGAGGTCATTGAAATTAGCTGGCGTGTATTCAAGATGAGATAAATCAAATGGTAGTATTGATGGATCGGCTAATTGTGAATCTAACGGCATTTGAATAATTGAGATTGCACTTTGGTGCTTGGAGTCTAATTGAGATGGGAATGACACGACTGAGTCCATGGATGTATGTTCAAGTATTGGAGAACAAGAATTATTTATATATTGAGTGACACCTGCCGTCAACTCGAATTTGCTGTTCGAGACGCAACCACTTCTATATTGATCATTAAAAAATTACACTGATGGAAAGGAGTAGTTATTATTGACGATTGGATTTGGTTGGAGGGTTAGGGTCTATTCGTTCTCACCAAATGTTCATTCGTTAATAGTTCACAAATGCAGATTTGAGCAGCCTTATTTGACTCGACGTTCACCTTTCAAATGGACCGTTCGTTAACTATTGAGGATATCCAAGTATCTTTTACAGTTTGGTACAGACCACACTATAGATTCAACCATTTTCGATCAGCAAATTTGTCACGTAAATTGCGTTGACAAAAATTTGAAAAAAAAACATGAATATTCGGCGTCATTAAAATTACATTTTGCACAGAATTATCCCTTTTTAAAAAATTCGTTGTGTATAAATAAATAATTGAAATTGTTTAAACTTTCAGAAACCTTCTTTGTTAGGCATGAAATTGATTTCTGGTAAAATTCTGAACGTGAATAAATTTGTTAAGATTCGGAACAAATGATTTTTATTGCGGAAAATTGATTGTTTATAAATTATGTATAGAAAATGCATAAACTTCCTAATCTTTTTCAAATTTTTAAACTGCTTTCGAACAGATGAATATCGAGATTCAAATTGAAATCTGCAAAGTTTAAATAATAAAATCGTTGCAAAATGTCCGGAAACTTGGGGGCAAATGGGACTCAAATAAAAGCTCTGATGTTACTGACGACTGCAAAAGTAGAACAGCATTTCACTGCAGAATAAATAGCCAAAGTACGTGGGTAACCTTAAAGAATGTTTATTTCGTTATATTCACCTCTACTATTCGTTAATAGTTAACGAACATTGTCTGAAATAAATCAAACATTCTCTCAGTCTATGAACAAAAATTTAATGACAATCTTAAGCTTTCAAAAAGTTGTTCTATTACAATATTCCTTTACATAGATTTTTCAGGAATTTTTAAGACACGAAGAAATTTGTTAATAACAAATGAGTAATTCATTGAATCGAAATTTCGTTTGCGCCATTCGACACAGGAATGTATGGAGTATGTTCGGTAAAAATCTCAGAATTTTAAATAAAAATTATCTCGATAAACGAGAGATTTAAATATGCATCTGACATCGAATTCAGTTCCGCAATGTTTATGTGTTGAAGAAAAATATTAAAAATAGCTAAAAAAAACTAAATCGAGTCGCAGTGTGTTGATAATTTTATCCATTTCATGGGAAAAGTTTTAGAATTGCCATATCTACAATAGTACTAAAGATAATTAATTTTTACTAACCACGGAAAGGGTTGATAGCATAAGCTCTTGGGTCCATATGTGCCATGGACGCCGTACTTGAAGGGTTAATTAGTTTCCGAAGATATTTCACAATCCTTGATACATTTTGCTAAACGTAAATTTATTCTTGAAATTACACTTAACCGAACCTTTCAAACTGTAGTAAAACTCGTTTCGGCTATAGTAAATCTGAAATAAGCTCCGTGGTGGGAAATCAATATCATAAAAGCACTCTCAATTGCGCGAACTGGAGTAAAATCTGTCTGAAATACGTGAAGAATAGCATTTCGAATAATTCCAGTCCCACTCTCAGCAAATTTTCCGAGCTGTGGAAAAATCCAAGTATACACTTTCAAGATCATAAATCAACAGATAATCTCGTTATAAACGAAACTATTCTCCAGGTAGTTTTGGAGCAATTTCACTTTCTTACTGTACCAAATCCACAAGTTTTAAAAGTTAAGTGAAATGGTTGACAATAAAGTTGTCACGATAACGAGTGTGAAACGATATCACGAATAACTGGATCGTGAGAATATTTCTAAAATTCTTCTTTTTTCACCACTCTGGGGATTTTTCTTGTCCTCCCTCCATCTGCTCCAATGTCCGACGTTTCAAATCTTACTCCACTGTAATGGTTTTCAGATTTTTACCGTCACGTCAGTATGAGCACGCACAGTGCTATTTCGTGGAACATACTTTCAGTGGTTTTCCGTAATAGTCGGAGAACAATTCTTTGCACCGCTTTTTGCTCACTCACTCAAAAGCGTGTTACCATCTGAGAAAACCCCGTAATCACACATATTGCATGAAATATATGTTGTGGAAGGTATCTACTGTGATGCTATAAAGATAAAAATGTAGCGCTTAAAGTTTCACTGAGTGCGGAAATGACATTTCACGTGTGTATTCAAAGTTTTATTTCCCCCGTCTTGGCATTGTTGTCGTTTATTTCCATTTTTCGCATACCTAGCGGGAATACACTGTTAAATTTTTTTTGAAATGTCATGAAAAATATGATGGTAATTCTCATGAGTGACATCGAATCGGATTTAGGGGGAAAATGGTTGTGAAATTTCAAGTTTTTGGTAGCATTTAAGGAAATTCATGAGTTTTCAGTGAGAGTGAGATGGAAATTTCGACAACTTGATTGAATTTTGAATTTTTTCCTGAATTTTCCTAATTTTTATAAATTTTCACAAAATAATTGAATTGAAAAATCAAGTATTTTATTGATTTTCAGATCATTCGAACAGAAAATCAATGGAATATTTGATTTTTCAATGACAAGATTTTCTGAAATTTCAGTTGTAATCAACGGGACACTACTATGATTTTAAAAGTCACGGGCTATTGAAATGAGATTTCTCATACATTAAAGATGGATTATATATGTCTAAAAACGAATAATTAGTGCAAAAAAATGAATTGTTTATTGTTTGCTCCGCAGACGGTTAAAATGTTAAAAATAGTCCAGGGCCTCCAATTTTTGAGCTAGAAATTTTTTGAAGAAATGTGTACAATAACAATTACGAATTACTTTTTTGAATAAATGTTTCTAAAAGAATTGAGAATATATTTTTAAAATATTTTAAGGATAATTTTTCTGCCTATTTTACATGAATAGCGCAAATTTTTATATTAAACAAAACAAATTTAGCGATGTAGAAGTCGAATTCCAACAAACTAATTTGTAATTGTTATTGTACATAATTTTTCAAAAAATTTGAAAAAAACCTCTGTAATAACGAACAATAAAGAATTAATTTTTATGCACTAATTATTGGTTTTTAGACATATATAATCGATCTTCAATGCATGAGAAATCTCACTCCAATAGCCCGCGACTTTTAAAACTCATTGTAGTCTCCCCTTAAACGCGATAAAAATTTCCAGGATTTGGCGCGGAAAATTTGGACGAAAATTTTCAACAGTGTACATTGCACCGTTCATAGACTTGACAGTAGCTAAACTAATGTTTCCTCAGCATTGCCATCCCCATAGTTTGAACAAAATCACTAATTGGGTGAAACATTCAGAGTGGGTCGAGGAATAAAGCACCATCACAGTCGTCTATTATCAATTACGACGGTAGACGCAATAGATCCGCCAGTCACATAATACGTTAACCTCTATTCTCGTTTAACAGCGTTATAAATGTCCTCTATCGATTAATCTTGTTGGGCGAATGTGATTTTAATGTCTAGCCACTCGAATACTCTATTTTCTCCCATCCCACCCCCTTTGTCACCCGTAATAGCCGAGTGATGGGAGTCTGCCTGTGGTCAGACGTGAATTATTGATTGCAACAATTTTATTTGCTATAATACTGCTTGTGTAATATTGGAATGGCATTGATTTTGTACCTATTGAAGCTACACTGAGAAAAATATCGTCATAATATCACAAAACTAATTTCTTCAACCAAATATCCCGAGAAATTTCTCGGCATACGAATTGCGAATAATGTGTCAGGACTTGAACATGAACATTTCATGATAAAGTGTGAATTTCTTGCCATAAGAAATCGGTTTTTACAGAATTTTACAGAATTTTTAGTAAAACCTGAAATTTCATGATTTTTTTCCCCTACATCGCATTTCAGTAGCGAAGCAGTAAACCGGGTTAAATCGATTTTGAGTATTGGCCAGTTTTTGACGAATATCTCAGAATCTAAAAAAGATTTTAGAAAATTTTTTGCCATGATCTTTTTTTGTAGGTCTTGAGAAAAATGTTGGTATCTCTCTTAGATTCCGAGATATACATCAAAAACTGGCGAAAGTCAAAATCTACTTGACCCGGTTTACCGCTTCTCTACTGATTTAGTGTCACTGTCCTGAAAATTAGTAGTCAACTGTCCATGACATTTCATTTTTCTCTAACAGTATGATTATCATTAGGGGAACAGGACAAATGGAGATCCAATATATCTTTTCAATCCAGTTGCAGGTACGATTCGTTGAATTATTAGGCTTGTCGGGTTATACAGCTGAATCAGCACAAAGTTATCTATATAAAAGTGTACTTTACAGGCTTTCCGTGGCTTACTCGTAGTTTCGCATCTGAGCTTCCACCATCTTGATCCCTCATTCCGCTCATCTTAAATTAAATTAAAAGTAAGAGAAACCAATTAAGCTGCTCCGCAAAATTTCACGCGATCTCGTCGGTGGGAGAGAGCTTTGGGGGAGCTTCTCGGAATGCAGTACTTCTTTCCCATTAAGCTGCCTTCCGTTTGGCCACCAGACTCGGCGCCATTAAGCTGTTCGTTCTACCGTAAAAATGGGCAAGGTATAAGAAAGACAGTGTGGGAAGAAGTGTTAGGGAGTAAGAAGATGAGACAGGGTGCAGCCAGGATAAAGAGTAAGAGTGGGGAGTTGAAAAAAAAGTAAATTGTGGAATATCGCGGAGGTTAAACTTTTGGGGGAATTAACTTGGAATCCGACGATGAAGCAAAAAGAAACCGACAGTGGACAATTAATTATGCATGACATGATCCGTGCTGGAGTCGAGAAAAAATTAAGTGTCTGAGGGAGATGTTCGGGAGAGTGCTCCAGTGAACTTTCTGGTGAGATTGTGATGTTTCTGGCCAGAGGTTATGGATCGCCCATTCGTCACTGACACGGATTCCCATTTTCGCTGGAGTTTTTCGCTTTCTCGAATGAAGACAATTGAAATGGCTGTACGTGATGATTGAATTACAGATTCTTTGAATAAAGTGAATCTTTCGGTATTCAACATTCATCGGTATTTTTAGATTCTCTTGCCACATTATGTTATTCATGCATTACTTACGTTCGTGGACAGTAAGTTGAGCCACAGCGGTAACAGCATCCCCAACTCCATTCTCAGCAACACATTCCCATATTGTTTGATCCCTTTGAGGTCTGACTGGATCGATCCTCAGTAGCGAGCCATTTGCGTACGTTTTAGTATGGTATCGAGACTGCGATGCTATAAAAATAAAAAAAAATGGGAAAATTTTAAATATGTTGTAATGAATCCTTTCTCCCACTGCCAAATTAAAGTGTGAGGAGAGGGGATACAAGTCTAGGACACTGATGAGAAAGAGGAGTCTTGCATTTATAGAGATAATTAGTTCAATTTTCATTCTCATCCAATATTTTACATCATTCTCATATACTGTGTCTCAATTCGTAATATCGGTTTAGGTAATAATTTTCGCTGATCATACAATTAATTTTATAATAATTTAGGAAAGGAAATGGATTATATGATTTTGTCTATTATTGGAAGCTTATAACTTTATTATTTCAAGTTTCAAGTATTTAATAATTATATGGATAAATTTTACTGTAAGCATTGCCGAAATAAAGATAAAAATTGATTTCAATAATTTAATAAATACACCTAGGGAATAATACGATGTACACTGAAAGAAAAATCAACGTGATATCACCAATAAATGTCTTGAAGAATATGGCATACATATTGGACCAGTTCATGGTAGGTTTCAGACAAGAAAGCGGTGCTCTTCGGGCTAATGAAGTACATGATACTGAATAAAGAAAAAATATTCTTTATCGAAATGAGACGATATTCCTGAAAATGCAAGGAAAGTTTGAAAGAAGAAAAGGAATGATTGTTTTCCTTGCAACTGATTGTGATTGAGAGCAAATGACGGTTATAGTTTAGAAACTTTTGACGGCTTTCCCCTATATAAATTCTGTATTCGTTCAATATAGAAGTCGCTGACCTACGATTCACGAAATCGTGGCTTTTAGTATTTTGAGTCATTTTCTCATCCTCTGACACGAAAAAAACGATTTCTTAAGCCAAGAAATTTGAATTTTATCGTCAAGCGTTCATGTTCAAATGATGTACACTTCACCAAATTTTCACAGTGTCTCAATCATTATGCGGAATTCGTATCCCAAGCGATTTACCCTCCACACTGAAGGAAAAACGGCAGAGTTCTCAAACAAGTCTTACTTGTGCCAAAAAATCGTTTTTTTTTAAATTATCAAAAAAGGATCTTTTGTGCCAAACATGCGAAGCGTGCGCCGAGATTGAAAATTGTTATTGCAAAAATAGATTTAGTCTTTTCAAAAAAAATTTATTCTCCGTGTAAACAAGAAATGTAGTTTCTATCACTACTTCTTCGTTATTCGATGCTCCAGTACGTATTTTGCTCTTAGCAAAAGCTCGTTTTATATGAAACGAGGGATAGTAGTTTGTCGTTTCGGCTATTCAATAATTACAAACAAAAAATAGATTCCTAAATATAATAATAATAATATGACAGCTATCTTATAATTTAGGCACAAAATATTTCTTGACAAATGCACCGTCTTGTACACTGTTGAAAATTTTTGTCTGAAATTTCCGGTACACTTTTTGGAAATTTTTATCGAATTTAACTACCACTGAAATTCCGAGGAATTTCGTCATTGAAAATTCAGAATTTCGTGGAAAAATCACAAAGAACTGTTAATTTCAGTTCCATTTTTCCCTGAAAATGAATGAAAAACCAGAAAATTCCGGTAAATAGATTCTTGAATTTTCAGGACAGTGACGCTGAATGCGATTCAGGGGGAAAAATATCTAAATTTCAGATTTCACTGAAAATTTAATGTAGTTTGGCACTGAATATTCATACTAGATTGGAAATACAAATAAATGAAGGAATTTTTGTCTTTGCGCTGCATAAAATTCTGGAAGTTTACTGAATTCCCAGTGAAACCTGAAACTTCACGATTTTTCCCCTAAATCGTATTATGTGTCACTGTCCTGAAAATTAGTACTCAACTATCATGAAATTTCATTTTTTTCGTAACAGTATAAATGATCCGCTCCTTGAGCTAAATATTTCATTGTTGTTGAAAGCAAAGCAATTATTCATGTTTGAGACTTTGAAATTCGAACCAAAATTTTTTTTCGCAATTTTCAACTACCGATTTTGTTGGCCCAAACAAGACTTGTTTGAGAACTTGTTCATTTTTCTCTCAGTGCAGCGATGAGATATTTGGAGCAAGAAATGAGTCTTTGATACTATATCGATATTTATCTCAGTATAGTGATGCAATTGATGAAAAGACGTTAAACTTTCTTTAAACTATATGTAGGCAAGAATGAGAAGCCAGCATCTTCTCGAGAGAATCTCAAAGAACCAGCGTAGCATAGTTCCTTTCCAATTCTCTTTTGCCCGTACGAACGTCTGGTGCGGGACGAAAGCAGAGTGAAGAGTAGATTGACTGAGGGCTAGAGAGTTTTGGTTGGGTTGTGCGAGGAGGATGAACTCCAGGGAAACTCGGTGTCCCGTAGTAACTCGGGCGAAAGAGAATGAGAACACAGACGAAAGTAAGGAGACAATAAGATCACTTTGGAGTATCTCCGGTAGAAGTACACGGAGGAGGAAAAAAAAAAGTATATGTTAGAATGAAGAAAAAAATATATCAGAAAAAACTTACAGGTAATTTTCTTGCCGTTCTTGCGCCAGTGTATTTGGGGTGTTGGTGCACCATGGGCACTGCAGTAGAAACTTGCAATGCCTCCGGTCTTCACGTGCTGCGAGCGTGGCCTCATCAGGATTTGGGGTGGACCTGTTTGCAACAAAAATCAACGAGAACGATTTTTTAATATCACTTTATAGATTACTGTTGGAATCAAAATAAATGACATTTTGATAGGAACAAAGGAAGGCATAATATGCATTGAAATATGGAGAGAAAATGAAATATGGAGTCTATAGAATTTTTCTGTAATACCATACACATATATTTTTTTCATGACACCCCGCTATGAGTGCGAAACCAGTCAACCGGAAGTGGCCAATGCGAGAGGGTTAAATCTATACAGAAAGGCTGGCGAATGGGATTTTGCAATTTAATGGAAAGCATATCGAAAACGGCAACATTATAGTTACATCCTCTCGGTCTCTTCCCATTTTATTGTTATATCAATGTAGGCCAGATGGGCTCACGAGTGTGCTTATGCTCTTGGTCTTTTTCGATTATATGGGAATTCCTCCTCTCTCTGAATCTCCTCTCACTCTGGCACCCTTCGATGTATTTGCGGTAGTGTGGGAATACAGAATATTTATTTACCGCGCGTCCAGCGCATCAGCAGCACCTGCTGCGTCGTGACCCGATTCGATAATTTATAGCTGAATTAAAGAGACGTCAATGACCACCCACAAACTTTTAAATAGACGAAGAGAAGAGAATAATAATTTTTACATCCAGGGGTTGGGACCCGAGTTGAGGGAATAATTGAGATTATAAAAAAGCCGCATAATGATAAGCTGGGAGATTAATGCGAATTCATTATTGAGTTATGGAAAAAAATTCATTATTATGAACAGTAGCTCGCGTTTATCCCATGTCACGTCTTTGTCCCCTGAACGTAACCAATTATTCTAATGAATACTTGTTCCAGGACAATTGAGGTTAACCAAAACAGAGCAAGAAATATTGAAATAATCATAAAAAGAAAATGTATCGACCGCCACAGGGAGGTGATATTGGTTGGCGAGCAGTTTGAAAAATCGAACGAGTGAGTGTGCTTGAAACAAACGACAAACAGAACGGAAATAATTGCGCCGAGCCGAGGGCATTTGAAATCGGATGCCGGAAAGAGAGAGGGAGTGGGGAGGGAATTGAATGTACCCGTGTTGGTAGACGGTGTATGGGTGGGTAACGATGGAGAAAAGAGGTGAGGGGATAGAGGGGATGAAGGGTAGTGCTTTGAAAAAGCTCACGCGCGTGCCGGGCCAAAGCAACGGGGGGAAAGCCCGAGTGTACAAAGATTAAACGCCAGTGAAAATTAGATTGTGAATGCGATGCCGTGAACCGACCCGAGAGCGCTCTGCGTATACAAACGTAACCGTACGAAATGAACGTCAAACTGGCTTGTTGAAAAAAAAAGGAATCAAATAATAAATGAGAGATGAAAAAAAAGGCGAGAGAACTTGAACATTTATGCCTTGGAGCTTTCGATGCTTGAATGTTAATTATTCCATGAAGTAACTGAACGAATATCGCTTGAGGCATTGAAATATTGTAAACAATTGTAAATTGTAAACAATTTCATGGTGAAAAAAATGGAAAATTACTGTACAATGGAGGAAATCACGGAAAAATGTGAGGCAAAGGATAAATATTCCGGTTTGGGACGTAATTTATCATAAACGTACAGGAATATTCATGAGTTGTTAGTCAAAAAGTACTAGGAGGATGCGCTGTTAAAAATTTTCGTCTAAATTTTCCGTGCCAAATTTGGAAATTTTTATCGTGTTTAATTTCCACAGAAATTTCAGGAAATATCGCCATGAAAAAATTGAATATTCCATTGATTTTCTTTTCGAATTATCGGAAAATCAATAAAATACTTGATTGTTCAGTTGAATTATTCCGTGAAAATTCAGAAAAATCGGGAAAATTCAGGGAAAAATTGAAAATTCATGTCATTTTGTTTCTGAATATTCATGTTCCATTGAAATCTCAACCAAATCGTGAAATTTCCACCTCACTCCAACTGAAATTTGAAATTGAAATTTGATAATCATTTTTCCCCTAAATCCGATTCAACGTCACTTTCATGATTATTACTGTCAAATTTTCCATGAAGTTTCAAAAAATTTCTAACAGGGTTGGATATACCTCACCGCATTTTCATCGAATTTCTACGTTACAATTTTTCTTTGGTTTTCCTCGGTGTTGATATTCTCCTCGTATTTTGATGATTCAATGATGTGGATGTGAAATGAAAACAAAACAATGATAATTCTGTTTCATTTATTCGAAATCTCATAGGTCTCCTGTGGCCATAATCGATACCCTGCTGAATAGCACAATTGTTTGAATGACGCACCAACGCATAGCGAGCTGCAACTAGGAAACGGTAGGATGCTAATGCCCCTGTGTACGTGAGGCATCATTGATTGTAAACGTTTCGGAGCGTATGATGATCCCGTGTCAGCAAACTATGCAGTTCTGAGGGCCGGGCAAAATGGTGGATCCATATTTTATCCCCACTGTTTTTATTCTCCCCGCCCTTCTGCGGACGTGCATTACGAACCCGTGGGTTTGATTCTGAGCACAGGCTGATCATAAATAATTGCACGGACCTTATTCGCATTTTACCCCTCGAAATTCATTAGCGTATGCTTGCCAGCGCTGTCGATCAGCCATATAGAGTGGATTCAACCATTTTCCCCCCTCATCATCCACTCGATTTCTCTCCCACCACTTTTCCCTCGATTTTCATTGAACTCGATGTACGCTTTGGACATTTCACACGACAAATATTAATTTAATTGGAATGGGTTTCAGCTACCATGTGTATGTGCGGAATCGAATAATTGTTATAGGAATGTGGTATGAACATTGGACTTACGGATAAACAGATTATCGATTTTTGTACGTAACTTAGTTTCTGTTGTGATAGTAGAAAAAATTTAATCGAGAATAACCGATAACTAATTATATTCATTGAGCATGGTGAAAATGAAATAATTAATTCAATATGAATGGTCTTGTTCACATGCCAATATTCAATATTTATAATGTCGAAAATTTCAAGTCCAAGAGATTAATTTGAAATGGTAATTATAGATCACAATTTTCAATTACACTGGGATAAATTGTGTAACAAGTTATCAGTGAGACTTTATTCACTACCACTGGATTGTTTATCGATCAGAAAGTGCGACTGAACCGAAAAAAAAATTCTTGATTCATTTCACACGAAGGGAAAAGTTGAATGAAAATTATCTGGAAATTAATTTATGGGGAAAAGTTGAATGAAAATTATCTCTACGACAGGTAATTGTCGAGCGAAATTGTAATGTAATAATAAATACATTTTGTGGAGGATATTTTACGGTTCGTTCGAGAGAAAAAATACAAAAAATATCATTCACAATCACAGAAATATCTCCACATGTGTGAATGATTACCCAATATTGAGCAATCATTCACATTCATGAGGTAATTGGTGATAACATGATGGTAAATTTTACAGTTTCGGTGTAAATCACCCTCATGTTTAGTGAATTTTTTACCCCGATATAGGGTGAAAAAGACCTAGAAATGGATTCCGCTCCACGATTGTATGACTTGGTTGGTAACTGTTCTCCAATTTTTTTCTCCGTGCTAGTAAATTTCATCAACTTCGATCGAGTATCTCTAAAAAGTCTCAAGTCAAGTTGGTGTCAAATTAAATTTTACTTTTATTCTACCACTTTCCATTACACTGTTAAAAGTTTGTATCTGAAATTTCCGGTGCACTTTTCGGAAATTTTTATCGAATTTAATTACCACTGAAATTTCAAGGAATTTCGTCATTGAAAATTCAGAATTTCGTGGAAAAATCAAAGAGAACTGTAAATCTCAGTTCCATTTTTCCCCTGAAAATGAATAGAAAACCAGAAAATTCCGGTAAATATATTCTTGCATTTTCAGTACCGTGACACTGAATGCGATTTAGGAGGAAAAAAATAATGAAATTTCAGATTTATCTGAAAATTCAATGTAATTGGGCACTGAATATTTATATTAGATTGGAAATTCAAAGGATTTAAGGAATTCTCGTATTTATGCTGCTTAAAATTCTGGAATTTTACTGAATATTCAGTGAAACCTGAAGTTTCATGATTCTTTTCCTCCTAAATCGCATTTAGTGTTACTGTCCTGAAAATTAATAGTCAACTGCCCATGAAATTTCATTTTTTTTTACAACAGTGTACACCGACTCACAATTTTTACTTGTTTTTTTCGTGTTTAACGGTAAAAAATAATCTTAAATTTTTTCCGTGAAGAAGCGATGCTATATGCTCCGTCACCCTCAATGTTTCTACACTGATAGAAAGGATGAGTTATTGTTAACGAATGGATTTGGTTGGAGACCAGAGTCTATTCCGTCTCACCAAATGTTCATTCGTTAATAGTTAACAAATGCATATTTGAGGGGCCTTGCTTGACTCGATTTTCACTTTTTAAGTGAACCATTCGTTAACTATTAACGAATATTAACGAATCTCGTTTGGAATAAATGAATCAGTCTATCAGTGTCTATACAACAAGCAATGAAGTTACCCTAACCTTGTAAAGACTGGAATTGCTATCAATAATACACCACCTAACAGATCGCCTAGGTAGGTAGGGGGTCCATACAATACCACTGGACTTATTGGTCTCCGCTATCAAATGACAGGTTATTTACAAGGACAGCGACGTGAATGCTAATTCTCGGATTTTATCCTCATAAATATCAGACCTGACGAGACTGAAACCAATAAGATGGGTGAAACCAATAAGTCCGGCGGGATATAGACCTCCTAACTATCTAGGTGATGCATTAGGTTGTATTATGGATAACAATTGAAGGCTTTACAAGGCTAGGTTACTTTCACTGGTTGTTTCATGTAGAGACAGATGGTGAAGGGATAGCATATAGCATCCCTCCTCCATAACACGGATACACTTTTAACAATTTTTGTCTGAATTTTGCGTGCCGAATCCTGGAAATTTTTATCGTGTTTAATTTCCACTGAAATTTCAAGAAATATTGACATAGAAAAATCAAATATTCCATTAAGTTTTGGTTCAAATGATCTGAAAATCAATAAAATTTAGAAAAATCAGGAAAATTCAAGGAAAAATTGAAAATTCATGTCACTCTGCTTTTGAATATTCATGTTTCATTGAAAATTCAATCAACTTGTGAAATTTACATCTCACTCACACTGAAAACTCATGAATTTCCTCGAATTCTACCTAAAACCTGAAATTTCATAACCATGTTTCTCCTAAATTCGATTCAATGCCACTCTCATCGGAATTACTATCATATTTTCCATGAAATTTCAAAAAATTTCTAACAGTGGACTAAAAAAAATAAACTTTCGTCAAGACTTTGGACACTTTGTCCTTGTCCAAACGACGAGGATGTTTTTTCTATGACAAGAAAGTGATTTCTTAAACCAAGACTAGTTCTATCAATTCATTCAATAGTTTTTAGCCTCTAATCTGTCAAATTTTTCCATGTTTACTGAAACATATTTACTTGAGACATGTAATTTTTCTTCAACCGCTCAATTCTACAGACATCTGAACTCACTCGAATCGAGTAGAAGAATCGTCAATCGTCAAGTATTTATTGTTTGATGATTTCTCTTAGGCACTTTCAATGTTTCGATATGTAATATATGTATTCATGATGTAACGCGGAGCGATACTGATAAATGCGAATTTATTCGCGTTCCGTGAAACGCAAACAATCTGAGATTTAAGGCATTGAAAATAATTTACTTCTTTCAAGTAAAAATGCTCTACATATTAGGAAATTTTCCTCTCCGTGTAGTAATAAATTCCGCCACACGAGTACTTGACGTGTTTGGTAATTTGTCTCCAACTTTTTTCGTGCCGATTCACTATGACAGACACATGGAGGTACTGCTAATGGCTGTTTTCTGCTAAACAAAACACACCTTTGTTGCCGTTAACAAACCGCACTGTGTTTGTTGATTCTCCTCGACGCTCACGACGGATTTCGTTGCAGCGCTATTACTTTTTTTGGTGTAGCTTTCACGCACCTTTCGCTAACACTTAACGTTGTGTTAATACTCTCAGACATGTTTATAGAATGGAACTAATAGCTTATGCATAAACTACAGAATATTTGGTGTAAACCACGGTTGGTAGGGAATAGTGAGGCCACTAGAAATACGTAGAATTTGCAGAACTTCGATACGTATGCAAAACCGATTGTGTTTGACCAACTTTTCATTCAAGAATTTCCATTAGTCAGTGAAGTCAAGCCACAGACAACGAGAATCAAGAGAATAGAAGAGGTAGGAGGGGTGCACATGGTACTGATGGAGGGAATGAGAGAGGCGGAGGTTGGATAGAATGAAGAGAACTGGGGGTTGGGTACAGGTAGAAAGCAGTTTTGGCCGAGGTCGACGAATGATTTCAAATCAACATGTCTGGTAGTGCGGATAATTCAATTTGAATATGTATTCGACTCGGAATCTCTCTCTGGCTAAATCTACAGATTCACTTTTTAAATTCGCACTCTCTGTTTTCGACCTTTCACACATATTTTTCCATCTCAATTCTTTTTTTGTCTTCATTGCTATGGTTGTGATGATCGTTAAGGAAATGGAACAGTTGCTGATTTTAAATTTAGTGGACGGAGGAAAAACTTCAGGAAAAATTGCATGACAAAATGTAAAAGTGATGGGAAAGGGTCTTTCAGGAATTTTTATGAAAAAACTAGAAAAAAATCTGAAGCGAAAAAGAGGGAAATGAATTGTCCCTCATGAGTTCTGGGAATTTTATGGATCGAAGCGTAGTTTTTATGTGTTGAAACTCAATTATTACGTAACACTTCGTGAAAATAAGTAGGTTTTTGGTAGTGCTATTTTGAGAAATTTTTCTTCTGAAACTGAGTAACCACACACTGATAGACTGATTCATTTATGTCAAACGAGATTCGTTACCTATTAAAGAATGTCGGAGTGAATATGCGTTAATAGTTAACGAATGGTTCACTTGAAAGGTGAAAATCGAGTCAAGCAAGGCCCCTCAAATGTGCATTTTTTAACTATTAATGAATGAACACTTGGTGAGACCGAACAGACCCTCGTCTTCAACCAAATCCATCCGTTAATAATAACTAATCCGTTCTATCAGTGCAGGGAGAGAAAAGTTGGATAAAAATCATCTAAAAAACAACGGCAAATATCACTATACCAAAAGTGAAACCAAAAAACAACGGAGAAAAATTCCCTATTCATCTCTCATCTTTGCTCCAATATAGGATAAAAACGGCCTAGAAATGGCTTGTTCGGTAATTTCCCCGACTTTTGTCTCCGTGCAGTTTCATATTCTCAGCACAATACCTCCTAGAACCATAAGCCTCTTGTTTCTCTATTTTTTCAAAGTACAATTGATAAAATTTCGAGAATCTCTCGTCTACCACGCTCGCCTCGACGCCATATAAATCCCCACGCGAAATAAATGCTCTACCAGTTTAATCATTATTATTAGGACACTAAAAACGCCCGAGTGGCAATTGATCGCGTATATATCGCTTCTCCACAGGTATTAAAACTCGTCGCCAGGTCATTACTCCGTGTAGGTGTATGAAGCATCGTCTGCGTATCGATGTAATAAACGTGCCGTAGCAAAACAGCATTTTACGCAGTAAAAAGCGCATTACTCCGCGACTGGCGAAGATGGCGATGGTAAATGGCTGTGGAAATGTACGATCTGTGTCAACGTAGGTCCCTCTCTTCCCTTTTCTCTGTACACAATTCCAAAACCTTCCCTCGACCCCTGTGAGTGTTGCGAGGG
>NW_021680492.1:676204-676591 GCF_001412515.2 Diachasma alloeum | reverse complement strand
GGGGGGGGGGGGGGGGGGGGGGGGAGGAGGAGGAGGTGAGAGCAAAGACCAGGAGAAATACAGTATAATGGGCGCCGCGACACGGTCTAAGAATGCTACCGGCCCCTGTACTGAATTTATGCAGATGTATGCTGGCAATATTCTAAATAAGTAGGCAGTCTTGCACACCAGCCGACGCTACGATTCGCCGCCCAGCAATTTACCCCCTTGAGAGAGGTGAATGGAGGGAGCAAGAGAGACAGAGAAAGAGAGGATAGCTTCCTTGTATATGTAGTTGCATGGTTGATGTCACTGCCTCAGAGACTCTTCTTCTCTTTTTTTTCTGGCTCACACTCGAAGGAATTTCACATTGGTAAGCGCCAGGGAGGGCATGAGAGAGGGCGGTGG
>NW_021680492.1:674664-676194 GCF_001412515.2 Diachasma alloeum | reverse complement strand
GGGGGGGGGGGGGGGGGGGGGGAAGAGAAAAACTGGCGGAAGATAGATCAACGGAAAACAGAACGATTCGGCCTTGTTTTCAGCGGCGGAATAAAGCTATGTCCCAATTATTGTTGCTTTTGGTTTTGCCAAGAAAGAGAGCCCGGTATTTCCCTTTGAGAAACGAAACACCATGATGAAGAATTCATTATAAGAAAGTAGCGAGAATGCTAGTACGAGAACAAAAAAAGAGAGCAAGAGGAATGCGGAAGGGGGAGACCCACATAAATTTCTGTGATTTAACCTTTATATACGGCATTGGATAATAAAATTGTACGGGAAAAATACCAGTGAGTACAAGGGACAAGTGTTCGCTTTTCGAATTTCTCTCTAGTTACGTTCCTATGTAACACAAAGATTGAGGTAGAGTTTTTCAACTACAGAGAATGGTAATTATGTTGCTCTTGTATTTTTTCTTTTCCACTCGGGTACTGCTTTTGTTTTCCCGTGCTTATAAATTATAATTTTTTATTTTTCTTTTTTTGAAAAATAAGCGAGAGGTGGAGGGGGGGGGGAAGAAAAATGGGGACAAAGAGGAATTACAGAGGACTGAGGGAGTATGTTTTGATAAGAGAGTCTGGTGGAATGCGAATTAAATGGTTAAACTTGGTCGCCCTGTTCACCGTTGAATTAGAAGGGGCTCACATTTTCTCTTCTTTGTGTGACTGTCACCTTTGTACCATGAAATACTTTCAGCGCTAATTGACATTCTGACTTCTATAAGTATAACATTCGCGTCTATAATTTTCCGAGTAAAACATAGTGACAGGTCTGCGGGGTGTCCATGAAAATTATTCTCTCAACATTTATTAATTTCGGTGAAACTCGATTTGTTCCATTTTCCTCGTCATAATTTCAACGTTCATTGCATTACATGGTGAACCTTTAATTGGGTAACTCATCAAAGTTGTGGGAAAAATTATTAACAAGCTTAAGGCAGGTAAAGAAAACGTTGAAATAGTCCACACGCAATACCCTCTTCCCGTGTGCACTTCTAGTGCGGTAAGGTTTTGAGGTGTTTTCTTATGTTTTCGGGTATGAGAAATCCGAATCCGGTAGTATTTTTTATGTAAGTGTTTGCAATTAATAGTTATAAACAAATTAAGTGGTTTTTTTGATGATTTTCTTTTTTTATGGGGAACATTGGCAAATAGAAGAAAATGTTCATGACAAAAGTTGTTCCTTTTTGTGTAATAAATAATGATCAATTTTTTTAATCAAAATCCATCAATCCGTTGTCGAAATATGGTCCACCAGGTGAACGCGGGAGGATGCGCGGCGCGCGCAGTCCGCTCGAACCTCTTCCGTGTCGCGTACGCACCCATTTTCACATCATTTTGATGCTTTCGTCATGGATGCAACAATTGAAGGAGTAATTCAAAGATAATCCTATATAGAAGTCAAAATTCAATGAAATGAGGGTGAAGCGAGCGAATGATCGATCTGTACAACTCCACACCGTTACTTGAAAACGAAAAAAATACTCATCCG
>NW_021680492.1:663730-672985 GCF_001412515.2 Diachasma alloeum | reverse complement strand
TACTTGGAGTATTAGTGTTTTGTGTGTTTTTGTTTTCCTTTCTATGTACCAATACATGAGTAGAGGTCGTTTTATCTGAGAAAAATGACGGATTGATGAGCATTCAGAGGACGTCGAGCGTCCCACCCATCTTCGCGCGTCGCGCATCCTCCCGCGCCCACCTGGTGGACCATATTTCAACAAGGGATTGATGGATTTTGATTTTAAAAAATGATAATTATTTATTACACAAAAAGGAACAACTTTTGTCATGAACATTTTCTTCTATTTGCCAATGTTTCCCATAAAAAAAAAAATCATCAAAAAAACCACTTAATTTGTTTATAACTATTAATTGCACGCACTTACATAAAAAATACCACCGGATTCGGATTTCTCATACCCGAAAAAATAAGAAAACACCTCAAAACCTTACCGCACTAGAAGTGCACACGGGAAGGGGGTATTGCGTGTGGACTAAAACTCATTTTAAAGAAAAAAAAAACGTAAACATAACATCAAATAGAATAGTGCAACATGGGTACAACGCCTAGAAGACATTTAAAACTTGACGTTCGAGGGTGTTCAGATTTGAATTTTAAACTAAAACCCATTTTCTCTGCACCGATAAAAGCGAGAGCAACAGCGAACCAAAAAAAAAACACATTAGGAGATTTGTTTTGTTTCATATTTTTTAATTTCGGTGAAACTCGATTTGTACTATTTTCCTCATCATATTTTCGACGTTCATTGCATGACTTGGTGAACCCATAATTGGGTAACTCATCAAAGTTGTGTGAAAAATGATTAACAAGCTTAACGCAGGTGAAGAAAACATTGAAAATCTTTTTAAAGAAAAAAAAACGTAAACATAACAGCAAATAGAGTGCAACACGGGTAAAACGCCTAGAAGACATTTAAAACTTGTCGTTCGAGGGTGTTCAGATTTGAATTTTAAACTAAAACCCTTTTTCTCTCCACCGATAAGAGCGAGAGCAACAGCGAACCAAAAATACACATTAGAAGATTTGAAATTCAAATAAGGTGAGAAGCACTTTCTAGGACAAGAGTCGTTGCAGGGAGAGATTGAACTCTGTCTACATCTCTCCATGGTGAGATCTATTTTAATGATCATGCGTGTATAACAATGGCAAAGTGGATATTCCGCTTTTGCTCTCACAACTCATCGATGCCCAAAGGAGATAGAACGGGATCCGCTGAAATGAGGAGATGAACTAGTTTACAATTCAATGAACTTTAATTCATTATCCCCCACTTACTTGACATGTACGTGATGAACATTGAGTCGCTGATGTTTCCTGAAAGAAAATGACTGAGTCTTGTCGTACTGTCATGACGTTTGACGTAATCAGTCTCAGATAATTGATTAACACTCCATAATATGGCAATAATTACTTTTATCATTACTCTTAGATTTAAAACATAACTACAAAATTAGCCATCATTTGAAAGGTACCCATTTGAATTCTAGAGTTACAAATATGTAAAAACTAGGTGAAACCAAAAACGATGACAGATGATTATACTAAAGTGCGCTTGAGTGGTTTTTCACTAAAAGGGATTCCTTGCGTTTGACATTCCAACCCCAAAGAATCACAGTGAAATGGAGAAGTTGTGAGTGAAATTCGAGTGGGAAATCCAAACACTTTTCAGAGCCATTACCATCGTGCCACTGAGTCGTATTCTCGTGCAACCAACCCTAAGGAGGTCTTGGCAACTTTCAGAACGCCCCCTATCCTCCCCGTCCCTGTGTACACCCGTCAGTCTACCAAAAAGGGATGATCTTTGACAGCCGAGGGAACATCAGTTTCCGGCTCATCCCCAGAACTCTTCTCAATAGTGTCGGAAACCTGCATGTGAATACTTGAATCTATCTCTGACGAGCGGCGAGAACTTGCAACAGCATTCAATTTGTGATTTTCATTAATTTAAATGGAAATTGTGAATGAATGAGCGCGTGGTAAATACGGATTATCTTTCAATAAATACACGGTAGCTAATCAGTTAAAATTATTCATATATAGGAATGGAAAAGTTGCATAAAATGTAGTAGAAAATCGTGACAAATTTTACTACATGAAAGGTAATCGTGAAGCGAAATTGGAGCAATAAAATGAAAAATACCCTCCCCTATTTGCAAAGGACATTTTGCTATTCATTCGATTAAAAAAAACATCTATATGACGTATTCCACGCCAAATGAGTCAACCGATGACCCTCACCCACTTGGAAATTGATGGCGATTTGTTCTACGATTGGGGAGGTTGAAAAACTATATCTCAAATTTTTTCAGATTTTTTCGACAGCCCAGCTCGGAGATATGATTTTTTTTTCGTTTTTCCGGTTTTTTTCAATAACTTGAGTTCTATTCATCCGATTTTGATTTATCAAGCGTCAAAATTTTTCATTTTTTAATGCCTATAAGAATATTTTTAGTGAAATTTTTTTTTCGATCTCTAAATGGACATAATAACGACTTTTCGAATAAAAACGTTGAAAAACTTGAATTTTGCAAAATACGTTACGGATGATTTGCTTCATTTTTTTTCAGTAATTCTTATAATCAAAACAAGGGTTTTGAGCCATTATACAAGTTGGGCATCATCCTGGATCTATTTTATTTTCAATTTTTTCGTTTCGAAATTCCGTAAATTTGGTCGCAACACCTCAAAATGGCGTTGATTGACTTTGATTATAGACAGTATGAAGTGAATTTGATTGTATACATATATATTACGCATTTTTTCGATACATAGTCGAAGTCGTTTTGTGGTGTTTTGACCAAATTTGCGAAATTTCCAAAAGAAAAAATTGAAAATAGCATAGATCCAGGAGGATGCCCAACTTGAATGATAGCTCAAAATACATGTTTTGATTATGAGAATTACCGAAAAAAAAATTTGAATATCAACCGTGACGTGATTTGCAAAATTCAAGATGTTCACCTTTTTTTTCGAAAATTCGTTATCATGAGCATCTAGGAATTGAAAAAAAAATTACAAAAAATAGTCGTATAGGCGGTAAAAAATGGAAAATTTTTACGCTTAATAAATCAAAATCGGACAAATAGAACACAAGTTATTGTAAAAAACGGAAAAATGTGAAAAAAATCACATCTCCGAACTGGGCTGCCGAAAAAATCTGAAAAAATTTGAGAAATAGTTTTTCAACCTCCCCGATCATAGAAAAAATCGCCATTAATTTCCAAGAGGGTGAGGGTCAGCGATTGACTCATTTGACGTGGAATACCTGATATACATCTTTCCCTTACATCGAATTCAGCCCTTTTTCCGGAAAATTCAGCCAAAGTTTTTCAACATTATAGGAGTTTAGATTATCATGTCCATCCACATTGTATCAAAGCGGGTATATCTTATCAAAATCTGAAATCTTTATTAATGAAATGTATTCGATATGCGCATAACTTATAAACTGTTCTATATCAGAATGGAAATGCCGTCGGTCTATCCATTTCCCGGGTTTCGCCTTCAAGACAATCTGAAAATACATGGGATAAACCTGAACAGCCGTGTGAAACAGAGATGAGAAGAAGAAGGGAGTATGGTTTATACTGCGGTGAGACAGCATCCGGGGCCTTTCACGCACGTAAATGCAAATGAACTTTGTGAAACAATCTTGCTGTTAACTTGCTGTGTAATAGCAAAGACGTGAGATACTCCCCGTCTACGTTGTCTTCCATCTACTGATCGCATCATATTACAGTCCCTTTCATTCGATCTTAACACCCATTAATTCAATTCCGGTGGGCGACCCATCAAACATCAGACTCATTTGTGGTGAACGAAAATTGAAGTATTCGGAAATCTTAGTAATTACTCCGTTTCAGTATTCTCCTGTTCGCAGAATGTTGACATTAAATTAACGCCGGGTCACGGTACTCGGGACAATACGTCACGAGAGCCCAGGGCCAGTCCCTGGTGTGGCATAATATGAATCTATTACTCAACCCATACGTCTCATTACCGCACCACAGTAGAGATCTCCCTCACTCCCTTTTGCACAGAACTTGACCAGCCCTCGGTGGCCCTACCTATCACCCCTCCCCTCCCCACCTACCCTTGGTCTCCCCTTTCACCCTTATATACTCTCAGTGACCCTCACAAATTCCAACCCAACGCATATGAAACACTATTGTGCCAGTTACTCACTTCAACTGACCACCAATTTTCATTCCACCTGACTGAAACCAAAAACACAACCCCAAAGAGCATGTGGGAGCAGAGAGAATAATGAAAAAAATCCAACCCATGAGAGAGAGAATTTTGTTTTGGCTGTGCGAAACGGGGAGTGAAAATACGCCAGATGAAATATAGCACCAGTATTTTCACGGATATTTAAGCGAGTGTATGACCATGTAATTACGAAATTACTCAGTCCGAGATGCCCACTGTTTACATACTGTGCATGGCTAGAATATCTGCCGGCTAATGTATATATTTACATGCGCCAAGTCAAGTATAGAACTGTGGGAGGGAAGTAGGTGTACAAAGGCTGTCGTGGATCGTCAAGGGTCCGTGCAGTTACGCATCTCGATGACCATAGGTATCTGCGATACCTCATGTCTCTCTGGTTATCAGCAGGACGACGTCACTGGCACTGGATACGTAGGTTGGAGGCTTTACGTGTGAGACGCTGGATTGTCCATGACGTGGGTAGGTACAGACGTCGTTTGCTTGGTTACGACGTCGAGGTCAGGTTAGGCTTGGGGTCTTGTGGGTATGTAACATTTGTCGAAGCAACATTGGTGAGGGGGGTGAGGAGTGGAGCGAGAGGAGTGGTAGTTGGGCGCCTCGGTGCGATGTTGAGACACAACTGAGGATTTCTGTGAACTATCTGGGGGATAAGTTCAAACAGAAGAGGTCATTAGTATTCCCATGCCACAATGGAGATGAAGAGAGATGGCTACGAGACAGACGAGAGATGAAGAGCAATTCAATGTATACACGTTCGACAATTTTTTCTTCGAGGACTTTGCACTCTCCCCTTCTCACTATTCCCTCGCTGCAAACTCCTTTCGAATCAAGTGGGTAAAATGAAAGAACATTGAGATTGACTACCGTGGAGGTACCAGTATCCGACAGTGCACGAGTATTCGACATTTGAGCCCTTTTCTTGATATTTCCTTTTTTTGGATTTTTCAACTAAAAAGCACCCTCTTTCAATAGTCAATAGAAAGAGATTTTTTTTTCTGTTAATTAAATTGATTTTTTACTGTAGAGTAACTTGTAAAGAAACTTTCAGAATATTTTTTTTCCGGCGGTCTGCCTCTACGCGACACCTGCAGTTACCATCTCTTAACTAAACTGGTTAGAGTCCTTGTTTTGTTTAAGATGACGAAAAAGCAAAATATGAGTGAGTATTTCAATTAAGGAACAGGAAAGCGAACAAGGACGCGTAGAGACTGCTAAATTACTCAAAAACATTCATAACGAAAAAAAAAACACGATTTCGGATATTGGGGCACGTATTTTTGTTTCATCTCACCTCAATTATATTTTTTCATTGTACCTCGCTTCCCAACGATTATTTGAATGCTAAAGTTAAACGAACTTCACAATCATCGGTAATTAATTTATTATTTAATCATTAATTAAAGTAATATGAAATGAATCGTAAATATTCCTTTTCGCATCTTAAAATTTTAAAAGAATATGAAATTTATTCCATGTTCGGTTTTGTGATGATTTATCTAATAAATATTCGCAATTATAATGTCCTGTCAATTATTTGGCAATATATGAACCTAACCTTGTACACGGTGTCGACTACTGGGACTAGGCCACATTCGGCTGTCGGATACGGGCCACGAGCCACATTGATTTATTTACGTTAACATTTATTCATAGATGCATTATTCTTACGGTTTTTTGAATTTTCCTTGTTTCTGCAATGTTCAAAATCGCTCTGTGTCCATTACATGTAATATTTTCGACTTGGGTAACGAAATACGCATATTTTACCCTAGGATTCTTCATAGACTATCGAATACTGGTACCTACACGGTATGGTTCAATGTAATTTTCATCATAAGGTCCACAAAGTATTTTTTGACGAATGGAGTTCATGGAATCTCTCATTCAGGTTGGAAATTCGGGATAATTGGATTTTCCAGGTTAGATTATCACGGATATTTCAATGACATCTAGAATTTTCAAATTCACTGCGAAAATTGAACAGCACATCCAACTGAATTTCCAGGAGTATTGAAAATTCATGGTAACTGTTGCTTGAATTTTCAAATTATTTAATAATTTTCATTATCATGTAGACTTGAAAATTGCAATTCCATTGAATACTACAGAATTCACCTGAATTTTCAAACACACAATACATGAAAATTTCGTGTGAATGAGTGATTGTTAAAAATTTCAAGATTTTTTACTTGAAATTTCAGGAGTAATTTTCTAACAGTGTATAATCACATTCGTTAGAAAATCCTTTGGGGACCGTGTGATGAATATCGGACCTTGTGACAAAAAGATACTTTCAACGCAGTCATACTTATTCAATGTATTACCATCGCATTCCACCTTTTGTTTAACAATTGCCACAGCGGGTTTCTCTTTTCACATTTACTTTATTATTTCCTATTCTTCGAGCCTTATATTCACTCGACGTTTTTATACCTCGTAGTTTGCCCACACGAATCGCTGGGAAAATTACCTTACTTATCGTCAGAGGGGTAGACGCGTAATGTCTACCTCTCAATGAGTGAGAAGGTGAAAGTACACAAAAGGATGCCAGAGAGAAATGCAAGGGGCCGGAGGGAGGGGGGGGAGGGCTACGAAGTAAAAGAGAAGTGGCACTGGTAGCTTCGTGGAAGTGGGGCGGTTGTACGGGTGAGTGCTGAAACCTATCCCTCCACACTGTGATTGCCTCATAAACCGAGTTGATTGTGATCGCGAGAAGAGGGTACTCCTGTGAGGGAACTATCGATCGGCTTCCTGTGCCTGAATAATATCAACGAAAATGTTTATTTAAATACTCTGAATATTCCCTCTTCCGGTGAATTAAATGACAAAGCGTCCGTTGTTATCAATTTGTTTTTTCAACACCCATTAATTTTTTGAACATTTCAACAATATTGATAACATTATTTATTATTATAACTTCCGGATGGATGCCGCGTCTAGATTCAGCTTTTTGCCGACGTTTCGCAAACATTTCAGTCTGCATCATCAGGGCTAGGTTGCTCCGATACTGAAGCTCCCCGTTGTAAGGAAATCTTTATATCCCCCCTGACCCCTGGAGGGGGTAGGTAGAGTGGTGCGAGGTATCCCAGCCAATCAAGAACCAATCAAGGGAGAACGGTGTGCCAAATGCGATTGGTTAGGTATCCTCGATCCCTATTGAGGTTGTTCGGATGTTTTTGGATCTCGAGACCTTTGCGATGATTTCTGGTGAAATGTCCTCGTGAGCTGGCAAGCATTTCTGTCTTGTCATATTGGATAGAGTGTCTAGTGTCCATCCAATGTTCAGCCAGTGCAGATTGCGAGATATGGCCATTTTTTGCACACCGTTGATGTTCTTTGATCCGTGTACTGATCCTCCTCCCGGTTTCACCAATGGACACTTTTCCACAAGAGCAAGGGATTTTGTACACCCCTGGGAGACTAAGTGGTGGTCTCCGATCTTTAGTACTGGGGAGCATTTGTCCAATTTTCGTTGGTGGTTTGAAAATTGTCCTGATGTCATACTTCTGTAGTACCTTGCTAATGCGATCGGTCGTACCTTGGAGATACGGGAGAACAGCCGTTTTCTGATGTTCTACTTTATCAGCAGGTTCACTCTCAGCTGAGTTCTTGTTTTTCAGCCCGTGCAAAACACGGTGGACTTGTTTGCTCTGGTATCCATTGTTATTCAATGCTTTATCCAGGTGTTAAACTTCGGCTTCCAGGTATTCAGGCTGGGAAATAGTGAGAGCTCGGTACGTAAGAGAGCTTATCACCGAGTTCTTTTGTGAAGGGTGATGGTGTGAGGAGGCATGGAGGTATCTGTCTGTATGTGTAGGCTTTCGGTAGACTCGGTGACCAAGACTTCCGTCCTCATTACGATGCACTAGGACATCTAGGAAGGGAAGAGACTTCTGTTCCTCAATCTCCATAGTGAATTTTACGCTCGGATGTTGTGAGTTGATAAAATTTAGGAACTGAGGCAACGTGTCTGCTCTATGTTTCCGGAGGACGATAGTGTCGTCGACATACCTGAACCAAGCAGAGGGTTTAAGAGGAGCTGATTTAAGAACTTTGTTTTCGAAATCTTCCATAAAAATGTTTGCTATGATGGGAGAAATGGATGAACCCATTGCTGCTCCGAATGTTTGTTCATAGAACTCCCCTTGGAATTGGAAATAAGTGGAAGTCAGGCAGTGTTCAACCAGAGGGAGGAGTTTGGGTGGAATTTTTTGGAATTTTTTGATAATGCTAAGAGTGTCGGGAATGGGTACATTCGTGAACAGGGACTCCACATCAAAGCTAACCAAAAGATCTCCTGGACTAGTTTGAATGTGAGACAGTTGGTTCACGAAGTCTTGGGAGTTTTTTGATGTGGGAACTATTCTGACCCACGAGTGCTTGGAGTTTTTTAATTGACCAGCTGATCAATTAAAAATATCTTGATTGGCTGGGATACCCCCACCACTCTACTTACCCCCTCCAGGGGTCAGGGGGGATATAAGGACTTCCTTACAACGGGGAACTTCAGTACCGGAGCAACCTAGCCCTGATGATGCTGACTGAAATGTTTGCGAAACGTCGGCAAAAAGCTGAATCTAGATGCGGCATCCGTCCGGAAGCCATCATAATGAATAATAATATTAGCCGCGAAAGCCTCAAAACTTAATATTGATAACATGATGCCATACGCAGAAGCGAGGCGCATTTTATTTCAACGTCAAAACTTATGAATTACATACTGACAGAATTACAAATTTATTTTTCCAACAATAGAGATTACATACGTTCATACATTTGCCAGATACATTGCTCGGGACAGACGTATCATGAAACACCATATGTGATTTTATCACCAGGAAAGCAACACTTCAACAATGTGCAGCAGTAAAATGTCCGTTGGCCTGCAGTTTATGTTCAATATGCCTTCGTATTTTTCTAATCAGCCGGAAGCTATTGGATCTGGCTAATGACTCAAAATACAATCGAATTGGTATGGTTAACGACGAAGGCGGGCCAACACACTGCGAGAGAACGTACAAACGTGATGATGCGGGGGGGG
>NW_021680492.1:639297-662625 GCF_001412515.2 Diachasma alloeum | reverse complement strand
AAAATGTCCGTTGGCCTGCAGTTTATGTTCAATATGCCTTCGTATTTTTCTAATCAGCCGGAAGCTATTGGATCTGGCTAATGACTCAAAATACAATCGAATTGGTATGGTTAACGACGAAGGCGGGCCAACACACTGCGAGAGAACGTACAAACGTGATGATGCGGGGGGGGGGGGGGTTGAGTGGGGATTTTAGATAGATAACCCTTAATTCTACGGGTGAGGCAGACTGTTGGAGCCCAACGAAATCAGTGGAATATATATTGTACGGTTCCAATCTACGTTTAAAATCTCTCGACTAATGTTGGGTCGGGTGGGGTTAAGCGTCCATAACACGGTAGGGGATGATTCCTCGTGGGGGTAGCCAACTGATTTAGTACTCGCCCGTGGACTATATACTTGAGTTCTCCACCAACGTCGCTTGGCATTTATACCCACACCTATGTGCACACTAGATCTCCAACCCATCTCTCCCCCGTAGTTAGACGCGAATCCAAGGGGTGTGGCGCCCCTTTCGACGTGTGATATTTAATTGTTTGTGATATTTTCCACTGGCGTTCATTAGTCCCTGAAACGAAATTGAATTTTTTCTCTCGAGCTGGAGGGAAAAATGGAGCGAACATTGAGAGAGAAAAAAGTGGAAACTGTCGACGAATGGTCAGACTCTATCGAGGGATTTTATAAATAGGATAGACCGTTGGTGAAAATACACTGCGGAAATAAGTCGGGAGGGACAGCGATCGTAGGAACCGGAGAATTCACTTCCTCGGGATGTAGGCTACCCCTGGGGTTAGCACTTCAAATGGGAAATTGATCTGGCAAACGATGTTTCCGTTGGGAAGTGACATATCTTGTTCCATCGGCTTGAATTCTCTGTGTGAATCATTGGATTTTGATGGAGTGAACCAGGGGCATTCGGTTGTCGTATGAAAAATTTGCCCATTAAGTTTTCACCCCTTATCGTCCGCTGGATATTCCAATGTCGATGAAAAAAAGCGACTGAAAATGTGAATTTTCTCGGTATTTTACAAGCGAGTAATGACTCCAGTGGATCAAGAGGAATAAAGAAGTGGGAGGGCGGAAGAGAAAGAGAGAGAGAGAGGGAGAGCGAGAGATGTGGGAAGGAGAGAATAGTGTGAGTAGACGACAATCGAATCGATCCACAGAGTCGGAAGAGAGAATCGCACACCGAGTAGAATTCACCGGAGACAGCGATTCCAACTCGGAACAGACAAGGAAAAGCGATTTCAATTGTCGTCAGTTCCTTCGCTGCTACTTGGCTTCCTCGCTCCACTAACCCCCCTATTCTTCTCCCCTGTTCCCTTCATTCACCATACTCGTGCATTTCTCGGAGGCACAGTCTCCTCCACGGCCAAGCTACCACCGTCAAGACCGCTAAGGGGGTGGAATTGATTAAATAATTGGCCGCTTAGATTGGGGGCTAGTTGTGGAATGAATACGCTGGCTTTGGGCCAACTACTATGGAGTAGAGCGAAACCGAGAACGAACCACCTTCTCCTTACATATCACAAATGCTCTATGTCTTTCTCTCTTTGCTCTACCAATCTTAAGGACAAAGTAGTAGTGAAGGAGTTGAAAAGGAGGAGACGGGGGCGAGCAGACGGCTTAATAATAGCTTTGATTGGGAGTAGAAAATGTGGTTTGCTGAGCTGAGTATTACTTCCACTTCCTCTCTCAAGTGCAAAGTTATATCATCTTACAATTCTTCAATCCTTCCAGCAAGAGAAGCCATCATTATTTTTATTCTCGTTATTCTATCCTGTGAATCATAAATTCATGAGTACTGGGAAATGAAAAAAAGTTGCGATAATGATAGGCAGTTGATCTGTTGCACCAGGTGATACGTCATTTGTGTATAAAACAGGGGAAAAAACGGGGGAAAAACCAGTGCGTGAGAGGGAAAGAGAGAGAGGGAGAGACAGCAGATCGCCATGCCAGCCAGAGTCAGGTCGTCAGATAATAGACATAAATATTCCGTGGCTTTTTCAGATTTATATTTTGCCCTCGTATCAGCAATCTCATTTGCATCGTGAATTTACAGTGCTGGTTGCATTTTCGTGGCGTGCAAATTCAGATGCCAAAGCGAACCACTGTGATGAGGGTGTGAGGTACAAAGAGAAGAGTGGCGGAGGGCGAGGGAGGGAGAGTAGAGATGGATAGAAAAATAGTAAAAAACAAGGAGAGAGATGGAGGGAGCTTGAATGAGAGTGAGCTTTAACGTCATCCGTGCGGATAGATATAGAGATTCGATATGACTGTCCCAAACGAACTGAGAGAACTGAAAAATGATACTCCAAATGCTGCACCGAATGAAATATTATCGCTTCGTATATGCTGAAGGTATGAGCAAAAATGGAAGGAATTGAGATGGCAAAATATAGAAAAAATTATGCGGTGCATTCTAGCGGCAATCGATCATCAGGGGGGGGAGGTGGTTTTGAGCTCAATTCCTTTCCGGTTCGCGAAACAAATCCTTTAAACTACGGATTGAAGCGGCACGAGTCCGTCTTAGTACCTCAAGGCTCAGCGATCAAGATGTATGGGAAGAAACTGAAAAGAAGTAGAGCAGCGCATTAGGTATTGGGTATACCACATGGGAAGAAGGGGGAAAAAACCAGGGAAAAAACGGGGGGAAATTGAGAAGGGAAAGAATCAAGGGAGGTCGCCTATGACCGGAGCAAGTGAGTGAAGCTCTTTACGAAGGAACTAAAAGAATGGTGAAAGTGGAGGAGCAAAAAAGTTGGCGTAGATTTTTATTCGAGTTTTATGATTTAAATCGCACACTCCGCATATTCTCCCTCTGGGGTGCAATCGAGTCAGCAGTTGACTTTATGCTTTATTTTTATAGTTCTACGTGCAGCCGTCTCCCTTCTACACGGTTCGGCCTCAGGATACGATACCTAAGGGTGGATGAACAGTAAAAAAAAGGCCAGAAGACAAAATTTTATGGAAAAAATCGAGGAAGAAGTATGGAATACCAATAGTGAATGGTTTCACTGGATATTTGTTTTTACACTTTGGTGTACACATTAGGTTAATGACACCGATGTGAATGGGCAGGTAGGTGCAGTGGTCTGAGAGTGACGTATCACATTGACTATAGACGATAAAGCTAGCTCGCCAGGAACCACTGATGCCTATGTGTGATCATTCTGCCTTGATAATGAGAGCAAAGCATAAATTGATGATTCTCAACTAAGGCATCGGATCGACTGATATGATGACACAGGGGGCAATAATTGGCACAACCACTTTACCTCGAATTTCATTCTCCACGGTATCGAGTCATGCTTCATTACTCGTTTGCCATTGCGTTTGGATCATCTTTCGACTGACAATGAAATAGTAGAAAAATATCCCACAATTTTTATCCGTCACAGCAGTGTCAGAAAGCAAATTAATACTACGATTGGAATTGTAGAAAGAATTTTCGTGGTGATAGAAAAAAAATTGGAGAGGGAAAAGCACAAGAAAACAATGAATCAATCGGTGGACCAAAATAAAAAAAAGTTGAAAAAAAATAGAAAAACAACAGTGACGTGTAAATGCAATCCGTTTTCGATTACGATCCGTGGTCTCGGCGTTGTTTGTTCATGAAATGAACAGGGAAGAGAGGAGCGGGAGGGGGATGATTGACTGAAGAGTGTTGATATTGATTTCGAAACCACTGTGAATGAAATATGCTTTCTCGGTTGCTGGTGATATTGCAAAAAAAGTCATTCGTAATTCTTATATTGAATTTGAACCGCTACGCTGATAGAAAAAATTATTTTCATTGAGATGTTTTTTTCCTGGAACAAGTATTATACACTTGAATCAATTCCAAGTAAATTAGATCTTACGGTGGATATCAATTATTCCTTTTTGAGATAAGTCAAGTCACATGTATTCATCACAGGAATAGAAAAGTTGTGTTTTCAACCTAATATAATCTCCAGTCGAGAAATTCTCTACTTTCACGAGTTGATAAAAAATTCGTATCTAGGAAATAGGAGCGCGCTTTGACCCTAAGTTTCCGGACATTTTACAATGATCTTATTATTTAACTTTGCGGGTCTGAATTTGAATCTCGATATTGAACCGTTAAAAAACATTTTAAAAATCGGAAAAAAAATTAGAAAGTGTACTTTTGGAGGAAGACCGATAAAATAATTGAAAAAATGTATTTTTTTTAAATTGCGAGCAGTTGTTATCAATAATTTATAAACAATCAATTTTGCGCCATAAAAATCATATGTTCGGAATCGTAACAAATTTGTTCATATTCAGAATTTTCCCTGGAATCTGTTTCATGCCGAAAAAAATTAGATTTTCGAAAGTTTAAATCATTTCAATTATTTATTTATAAATAGCGAATACTGAAAAAATAATAATGTTGTGTAAAATATAATTTGAATGACGCTGAATATTCATGATTTTTTTTAAATTTTCTCACAAAACTTAGTTCACAAATTTGATGATTAAAAAATGTTGAATCTATAGTGTGCTGTGTACCAAACTGCAAAACACTTGGATATCCTTAATAAAACTAATATTTTCTGTCAGTATAACACTGACCAGCTTCGAAACTGTTATTTCTCTTCTCTGATTTAATAAAACTGCATTGGGGATTACGCGAATGCATTCGTTTTTGAACGCGAAAAAAAGAATAGTATACTGCGGGAAAAAGTGATAAGATATTCGAGAACCTTGGAGATGGTAAAAGGGAGAGAAATCATGGTAGAAATGGAACAAAAAGAATATGGACATCTTCAGGAGGTATGAGAGAAATGAAAATGACAGAAGGGCGGAAAAATTCTCACAAACGACTCTGTCGACATGCTTCACTGAGATTGCTAGCGAGTACACCAGTAAGCCCCTTTTTCCTGGCTCCTTTGATGTACCGTTTTACTTACTCAAAGTCAAGAATTATCCTAGTTTCAATTATTTCCTATTGTTTATTCCGGGAAAATACGTAAGAGTTACAAAAAGCAAAATTTAAATCTGAATCTCGTAATGCATTATTGAAGCCTGCACCGTATTTCATTCCGCGTGTCAGGCACTTGGAGTTGTCAGACCCTGTCAAGTAATTATCATTTGCATAAGATAACATACACCTCGCCTTCCCATCCAGAATCTCAAGAAGAACCCTTTTTCAGGAGATGGAATACAGGGAAGCCCCGGGTTAGCAAAGAAGTTGTCTCGAGATGAAATTGTCAGAGAACTTGTACTTGCCAGAGTTTACCACAAGGGACGGATTCAGTGGCTTATAATAACGTCTTGACTATATACAGAAGTTTAATACGATTCCCAGAGAATGATTTTACTGACAAATTTGAAATTGCTTCTGTCTCGTCACAGGGGACTTAATCAGTTCATCTTTCTCGTCTATCCCTCACGCGGAGATGAATTTCCCAGGAAATTTTCTGTGCGGTCACAGGAATCACCTCTGGGATGTTTTTCCCTGAGTGTAAAAAAGATTGAGAACTTGTGACTGTCACCTGTTGTCAAGAAGACGGAGCTGAAATGCACTTTCACGCGATCATCGCATTTTTCAAACTGCTCTCTCCACAGCACTAATACAATCGGATACTGTTGTGAAACCTGCCGATAGTTTTTTTACTCTCACCCTCCAAATAGTTTCGTGATTGGTGGCCCGACCCATCTGCTTTGGTGTTGGCTAATCGTTCTTTAATAGCCGGGAGAATTCGAGGCACACGATACTGAAATCTCCACGCGAGGGGAGCATAAATTTTCTTTTTTTTATTCCTTTCACCTCTTCCCTAATATATTATTTCCGGATTTGAGCTTTCAAAGGGACCCAAGGAGAGAGGGAGAAATTCGTCGTAATAACCAGTTATAGGGGAAGCCCCCGGTAATCGGGGCTCGAGTGGTTTCTGGGTTTTCCCAACAAACCGAGAACTACAAGCTTTCATTCTATTCTGTCTCGCCCCCACCTAGAATTCAAAACGTCTCAACCAATTGAAGAACCTCATTCCCTTCTTACAGGCAGACAACCCTCTTATTTCCCTGGACGAGACTTTGCGAGTTATCGGTAATATCCTTCTTTCTTCTCCCTCTTTTATTCGCATCGAAAATCCGTTGGAGGGAATGAATGCGACCGGTGGATTGGATAATACCGAAAAGATGTAGAAAAGATGTACGGAATGCTACTTTAAAGAATTGCTTTTTTCATCTGATGAATGAATCGCCACCTGCGTGTGGTATTTTCCCATGTACAAGGCACTCTGTAATCCCGTTGATCATCGTTTGAGTCTCGTCTGTTTCTATTGTGCTCGCAATCCGTAAAGAGAAAATGAGGTATTACTTCGGATCAGAGGAATGGTGAGGACTATCAGATAGACACGTAAATCTCCTCATAAGGTTCATCTGAAATACTCAAGTTTAACCAGCTATTAATCAATAGTAACAATATTAATCACATGGCATCTTCTGTCATGATGATCCCCAATGTTACTCAAAATGACGACCGGATTTCCAAAGGGATAGATTTTAATCCGGACCACAACTAACCCCGTAACTTGGGTGGATTACAAAATGTCACATTGAATGATTCTCTACTCACCTATTTCACTCTTCTCTTCGTGGCAGAATGAGAATTTCTGGCTAAGGTTTGATTGCACTTCTACACGGAGAGAAATTCTATAGAAAATTTTTTGTTCTACCACGGGTAACAGGGGCGGAAAGTGCAGGCTAAGGCAAAATTCCAGTGGTGGTTCTGAAAATTCCGGTGGGTAGCACCTGAATTTTTCTCCTACATGAAAAAAATTGGCTGAATTTTGCAGAAGACCTCGACTTCGATTTAAGGGGAAAACGTTGATGGAATTTCAATTTTCTCTGAAAATTCAAGTAAAGTCCCAATTTTTAGCGGCAGGAAGACGGAAATTACACAGTTCGCATAAATTTTCGAGCGAAAATAAATATTCACTGCCAAATTCCCTTGAATTGTCAGAGAATTTATTGAAAATTCTTGGAATTACAGGAATTATTGAAGGATTTCCTTGGAAATTCATAAGAATCTGAAATTCAAGAAGAGATTGCTCTGAATGTTTCCGATTTTTTGTTAATTTTCCCGGAATAATTAAATTGAAATTTACAGTTTTCACGGATTTGTCCATGAGGGCCGCATTTGATGTCACGTGGTATCACCTATATGGTTTTATATCAGTAAAATTTGGTAAAACCACGGCATGTTGCTAAGGGAGAATAAACAAATGATTGAAATGCGAAAGTGTAACTTCTACCACATTGACATCAAATGCTGCCCTCCAGTGACCGAAATTGCGATGGAGGAAATACTCCTTCCAAATACCTCTCGAGCTTCAAAATGCATCGGGTTCCCTCAACCTTCCCTGCAAAGAAACGATCGTGTCAAGTTTTATAGGAAAATTATTAAACCTACAAAAATTGACACTTGTTTGTTTGCAACGAAGTTATCGGTAAATACCCGATCATTTTGAAGCTCTCGGGGTATTACTACTGATTATTTTTCCAACCCAAATATCGGGCAATATAATTGGCCCATTCGACATCACGTGGTACAAGCAACAGGGTTTTCAACTGATAATTTTTTGATAATTTGCTCTGGTAGTTGCTATATAAAAAACAAAACATCATGCAGTCGAATTAACCCTTCGTCAAACTGACAGATTGAATTCAATTGTGTCGTTGTGTTAATTATACAATTTTCGTTTCTTAATTGTGAGTTTCGTCGCATGGTCCAATTATATTGCCCGACATTTGGATTGGAAAAATAATCCCCCGAATACCACACGCGCTTCAAAATTAATCGGGCATTATCCTCAAGGTTCCCTGCATACAAAAGAAGTCAAGTTTTTCAGGAAAAATCACTCGTACTTCGCACTCGTGATTTTTTAACCTGAAAAACTTGACTCCTTCGTTTGTTTGCAACGAACCTATCGGAAAATACCCGGTAATTTTAAAGCTCTTGTGGTATTACAAGTGATAAAATTTTTTGAAATTTCAGTGGAAAATTTTCAACAATATATGTACTTTTCACGGAATTCCTCAGAAATTTTACTTCAACAGCACTAGAATTTTTCATAGCCAGTAAGATATGATTTTTCAAATCGTTTAGAAGCACTATTAGTTTGTAAAGTATTTCTCTCCATATAATTCCACAATTTGGGATGATGCGTGGTGTCAATGTTTTCTGCGCCGTTCTGATAAATAAACCAGCCCACAGACATCAATTGCAGGAAACCAACTCTAATCTTGTTAAAAGGGTGAATGCAGTACGCGAAGAAAAACCATATGGCGGAATTTACGCCAAAAAAATTCGAGTTGAGAATATTTACATTGAAGAAGGGAATTTATATAGCGTTCGACATCTTTGTGACGTCATAGGAAATAATTGGATGGAATTTGGATGAGGTAGGAGGGGAACCGGGATTATTCCCAACATGAATGACCAGAAAATACCACCCAGATATACCACGATATGATCAATTTGGTTTTCATATCGCAGGTGTCTCAACTGTTACACTCGAACGTTTATTCAAACAATTGCCAACTGCAATATCGCTCGAATTTTTCTCTGTTTTCAATCATCGCTAGAGACAATGAAATTATCCTTTTTTCAATTCGACAGAATTTCCATCCTAACTCAATTCATGCTATAATTCTAGAGGATAAAGAATGAAAATGGAAACACTGCAGAAACGTAATATCAGAGTTTCAACTTTTCGCAATAAATACTGATCATTAAGTGGGGTGCAGTGACCGTGGAAGTAGTAGTTGCATGAGAATGTGTGGCCTGCGAGTGTCCAGCATGGAACTGTTGGATATGGTGAATGCAAAAGGATCCACTGGGGGAATAGACGGAAGGGTTAGGGGGCCAGCCAGAGTGTGAGGTTTAATACAGTACAACGGAGCCAGCATAGGCTTTATGATGACGAAGAGTACCTACGGGACCAGGAGCTACAATATTCTCGTACGCCGACGAGCATGCACCTGTTTCCATTCTCCGGCCATGTATATCAACACATCAGAGATGTCTGCGACGAAAAAGGAGGGGGGGGGGAGGCAATAGGCCTTGAAGTTGGTCACTTACACTGAGAAAAAAAATTAGTTCTGCCGATTAGTGATGCCGTCGAGACTAGACGAGAATTATTTTGGAAAGATCATCACGGTCAAAAAAAAATCGAAAGTTTAGGAATCAACGTAATCTCGAAAGACATTGGATCGGCGGTGCATCTCGTCACGAACTTGGAAGAATCCATCACGTCTGAGTTTCAGTATTTTCTGTTTTTCAAATGTTTGTCTCGATATCTGTCTCGTCTCGTCTCGTGAACTTAAAAAACCGAAAATCTCGAGATCCAGGCAAGATAAATGGTCCCGGAATTGTGACGAGATGCACCGATCCAATGTCTTTCGAGATTGCGACGATTCTAAAACTTTCGATGTTTTTCCAAACCGTGATGATCTTTTAAAAATAATACTCGACTAGTCTCGACGGCATCACTACTGCCGATAAATTGTATGTTCCTGAAGAGATCTTTTGTCGTGTTGAATCAATTTACTTGTGGGCAAAAAGGAAAATTTCCACCTAAACATGATAATTTTTGCAGTAGTAATTGTTCTCGCGAGACATTTATATGCACTATTAAAAATTTTTGGCTGAAATGTCCGGTACACTTTTCGGAAATTTTTATCGCATTTTAGTTTCACTAAAATCTCATTGAATTTTATAATTGAAAATCCAGAATGTCATGGCAAAATTAATCAGAACTGTAGATTTGAGTTAAATTGTTCCCTGAAAATTCGTAGAAATCACGAAAATTCTAATCAGTTCTTAAATTATCAATTAATTGATGATTCATCGTAAATTGGCACTGAATATGCGTGATTTCATTGAAAATTCAAATCGGTTGGGAAATTCTCAACTTAATACTGTCCAAAAATTTGAAATTTCACTGAATTTTGAGGGGAATCTGAAATTTTATGATTAAATCGCATTCAATGTCACTCTCCTAAACATTACTAGTTGACTGTCCATGCAATAAATACATTCGTTCTGCAGATAATTATATGAGACTCCGGTTTTATCAAGTGAATGTTATTGAGTAGTGTATATCTCTGTCCAATAAACATTTATAATTTCCATAGAACGAATGACAATTTCAAGAGGAAACTAAATTTTCTTGGAGAAAGCTGTGTTATTGGCAAATCAAAATAACTTCGAGACGACAATTTTTTTTTTCGGACAAAAGTATTCTTTTCTCATCACTGTATTATTTCTACGGTATAAACCTCTGGAGTTCTCTCAGATCAAATGATTGTCGTACAATAGATTATATTTTTTCCCGCCAACAGTGCGAATTCTCCTAGGATATTTCCAATGTTCATGAGAAAATTTTAATTTTTGTGAAAGATATTAAATTTTCTTCCATCAAGTTGATTAATTTCCCTCAAGTAAATCTGTTCCACTCCATCAAATACTCTCAAGTGGAGTAGAGCTAATTTTTCCTCTCAGTATACAATTACTAATTGCTACTTCTCTCGGTAAAAATGTTGTTCGGCAGAAGTGGAGAGAGATATAGGTATGTGAAGTGAGAGACTCATCGTGATAATCATCTTCAACGGCTAAATCGTGGGACTTTAACTGATATATTGTCTTTAGATCTTCGCTGGAAGGGTGAACGAATAGAGATCGGAATCAGGAGATGAGAATGAGACGAAAAGGGTCGGTATAACAATTTTGAAATAATGTTATTGATGAAGATTTCACCTATTTCAGGATGAAGTGGAAGGAAAGTTAACCGGGAGGGTGACCTAAGCGATGAAGTGAAGACGAAACGAGACCGTGGAGGGCAATGATAAGATCACCATCCCCGCCGGGATTTCTCAGATTCGTGATAAAGTTAGTTTTTCAACCCTCGTATAGGTATTCACAATGCAGTAAGAATGGTCTTGGTAATGTGAGTCTTGTTAACTGAAACTCACTGACCAAGTTTCAATGTCCATCTGAGGAAGTTTGATTGTTGGCTTTATTCAACTGCTGGGGGAGTTTCAGCTGAGCGATCATGACACTAGCTCGATATGCAGATTCCGCTTCCCCTAGAACTGTATTAATCCTCCTCAGGTATCTTTTCAGGTATTTTTTCTTTTTTTCTTTTTTCAGGTATTTTTTTTCCGTGTATATCTTAAAATCTCGTAATTTTGTATGAAAGAAAATCCTCGATTTTGATAACTCAAATTAAATAGTTCAAGGTAACGAATTTATAATTTCCATCGCACTCGTAATTTTAATTGGATAAAATCTCATCTAAAGTACCATATTTTCTCATAACTATTTCATTGACTCTGTGTAGGTAGGAAACCTTCTCTCCAAAGAGAATTCCAGTTCAGACTCGGAACCAAAATATGCTGGTTTCACGAGAGTTTGGCCAGTTTTGACCTCACCGTTGATTTTTACCTGGATAGACCATTTTACCGACTCATTATACCCACACTTGGTAAATAGGAACGTTGAAATTTGCCACGGAATACTTTCCACTCGGCCTTTCTCCGACTCATTCTCCTGGTATTATTTTTTTTATTCTTCTTTTCTCTTTTACTTTTCCGTGGCTCGTTAGTTCCAGCCTGCCCAGTAGGAACTTCAGGGTGGTACCGCCTTCTCCTCGACCCATTTGGATATCCAGAAGAAAGGAAACCTCAGTTTCTTCATCGCTAAATTTCCATGGTTGAATATAAAAGTGTAATAAGAAAAAAAAATGCGGAAATATACGGACAAAGAAGAGGAATAACTATCCACTGTGGGGCCATCGATTTTATTACGCTATCAGAATAAAAGTTTCGATTCAAGTGCATTGGAATGTGTTGCAGATGAAGTTCTTGGTAAACAATTCATCTCTAGAGGGAGGTGGGTCAAAGTGGTGAGCCGAAGTGTTTGTCATCGACTTAAAATCTCGATATCTCTGTTTCTAAACAGAAATATTAAGAAATGAAGTGGAATGTAAACGTTTCACTTTGCCCTACACAGAGGAAAAAATTACTTTTGACAAAGATGATTTCCTTGATACAAGAAAATATTCTCTTGTCAATTTCGAGAATCGTGAAATCTCCTGGTAAATAATTTTGTGCTCACATTGAGAGAATGAGATGCTCCTATCCCGAGAAAATTTTTAAATGTTAGCATAGGTCTTCCCATAAATTAATATAGTTTGCGTTACATCTAGAATTTAATCGATTGTGAGAATTCACACTTTCCCGATCTGATCACTCATCATCTCCAACTGAGCACTTCTTGTTTCGATTGCACGACGAACACTTTCATTATCAACTCAAGTGTATAGAAAATTGATCTTAAGTGTTGTGTTCATTGTGCAAGATTTTATGGAATCAAAATCCCGATGAAAAAAAATACTAGATATAACGCAAACTAAATGAATTTACCGGAAGGACATCATTTCTAGTCTTGAGAAAGCTTAAAAATTCTCTCGGGACAGAGAAATCTCATCCTGTTGGAAAACTTTTTTCTCTGAGTCTGATAACCAAGTTATTTTTCAGAAGATGTCACGATTTTTAAAATTGACAAGAGAATATTTTCTTGTGTCAAACAAACCTTCCTTCTCAAAAGCAGTTTTTTCTCCAAGTGCACTCTCCCCTATTCTAGGATCAAAGTTATCAGCTGCGGAGACATTTTCTTTCATTCATGGACTAAAAGTGGCGATGGTAACCAGGGTTTTTCCCGCTGTCCCCACAACAGCGCAAAAAATAATAATAGGACTTTTCCAGCTACGAAAAAAAGCGAATAGATGAGATGAAAAGAAGACATGGGCCAAGGAAAAAGCTGCTCGGCAAATGTATGTATATAGGCAAAGTATATGGAAATATATTCCGAAATATACGTCATAGGGTCGACGACGGAGACTCAGTTAGATATTATAGCGGTTGAAAAGCTGTGAGAGAATGTTGCCACTGAAGAAATTATGCGACACACTGCTATGGATTCAACTGTATGTACTGGGTTCTTTCTCTTCTTGTCACCCAACGACAATAACAAGAAAAATCTTGTAGTTCTGAACGAGATTATTTGCATTGTTTGAGGATGAGGGACCGATGTCGAAACATGGTGGGCCAAGTGTGTTCCGATTCAAAATGGAATACACAGCGTTATTTGACTAAAATTCATCAATTCCTCAAATCTATTATTTAAACTGAGCAATGGACAACAATTTTTATGAAACAGTAACATTTGAGTTTTCCCCAGGTTTTGCCTTTTCGCGTGAAACTATTCATAGAATGATAACACTGACTTAATACAGTTGACTTTAAATAGTGTAAAATAGACATTTTTGAGATCGAGTAACACTGCTGGAATGAATGATACGAGTGACTTAGTACAGTTCACACTGAATAGTGTACTATGGATATTTTTGAATTTTTCCGTGTGAATGAAATCATCAACACCGCTTTCAGCTCTAACGAAGGGCTCAGTTTTCATTTCACTCAAAAATTTCGTTGATTCTAACACAAAAATATTTCACTCCGCACACCATGGACTTGAACACCGTAATTTGTTTACTGTGTAATATTCAATCTTAACCAACTTGTTCAAATCGTGATATCCAAATAAATTGAACCAAATTGAATTATTTTGACTCCTCCAACCGCTAAAATCTAAAAAATGTTTAAATCAAACTGATTTTATGCTGTGAAATCATGTTACTCTTACAAATAATCAAAATCAATCTTAAAATCAAACCATATCTGTTGATAAATAATGCAATCGAAGAAATCACCAAAATATTTCATAAATTTCAATTAGATAAAACTATTGCAATTTCACTTTTCAAATATTCAATCCAATGAATTCATTGACAAAAGGGAAAAGGAAATATTATAATAAGAAATAGAAAGTGAGCGAGGCAATGTAGTAAATATTCAAAGATCTGTCAATTATAAAATTGTTTGAAACTCGTATTAAACATCTAAGTGAATTAAGTCCATTAAATATCGTATTTTTCATTTAAAAAAAATAAAACAAATTTTAGAACGACCTCAGTGAAATTATTTGTAACTCAAGAGCATCTGTTAATAGGATTTAATACATCAATACCATTTGTTAATAGACAACGAAGGGCATTAATAGTTGAGAAACCTCGTTAACAGCGACTAAGAGTAAGAGAATAAGAGGGTGACCAGTAAACACTGCCTTTTGGATAAGAAATATAACCCCTGTTTAGATCCATGTCTCTATTCCGAATTTTCCCAAATCTTGATCCGAAAGTCTATTCAAGAAATTCTGACCAGTATTGGATTTAAAACTGATTTACATTCAGGTAAACTGAGCGAAATTTCCACACGGATTTCAATGTTTAGAAGAATTTGATTAGATCAATTTGTGAGACTCATCAAAATTACAATTCACACAGAAATCGGTCAGTGATAAATGATTATGATAAATGCTTAATTCCATTCAACGACTTGTTCATATCGCTTTAATGTGACCTCCAATATTCCCGAGAATTCGAGTTTTACCAATTTCAATTGTATTTGAAATTCAACATTATGTTGTTATACTTGATTTTTTTTCCTCCGCGAGCTGAATAGGTTTATTCTTCTGGGTATGATTCTAGTGGAGCTTTCAAGCGGGTGCGGCCTGAGAATCGAATGAAATTAAGCGATTCATAACGTGGGCAACACGCGTGCCGTTAACAGCCGGATAGTTAGTTAGACCGCTATTCATTGGCCAGCGGGGACTACCGGGTTGGAACTCCACGAGCACTCGCAACTTTCGGCCAGGCGAATCGGGTCACATGAGCGTATACACTCTGGAAATGGGGGAGAACGAGTGTTCAATAAATGGAAAGCGGGGCAATATATGAAAAGGTAATGGAGAATCGTGAATGTACGGGCTGAAAAAAGATGATAATAACTTTCCAAAAGTGGAAGAAAGAATACACTTTCAATGAGATTTCGGTGGTGGATTATCGCGCCGCTGTCGGTCATAAAAGTTTTGCAAAGTTGCATAAAATTCAGGATGTTTTTTCGATTTCCCCACAGACTTTTCCAAATCCAATTAAGATCTGAGTTAGGCTATAAAAAGACAAAATTAGAATTGGGAAACTTCACATGGAAATTAAAAAAATATGTATGAAAAATTACTGGTCAAATATAATGAATTGTGAGATATGACTGGAAATTGAATCTGAAAGCTCCAAAAATTACTACACAAAAATTACTAGAATTGTTTTCCTCTCGTTCAGATCTTGTTATTGTAAATGATAGCAGATGGCTCATATATGCCTGGTAAATTTTAAGGTGTTTCGTGTGTAGATCTCCGGGGTGGTGAAACGGAAGGGGAGTCCTATTGTTATCGAGTCGTGATTCAATCGCTGAACACGAAAAATTCAAATTTTCCAATAAAGTTTTCCATTATAATATTGACGGTTTAAGCTTCGGGTTTTTGGTGAATTAATTGTTTTTATTGCAGTCAGTTACGGGTATAACATTATTTTGAAAACTTTTCTAATAATAATTGGATTTGTATGAAAATACGTAGAAAGGGTAGCAATGGCGCACGACGTGGCCATTCCATTTTTCCAACCTGGTAGTTCTGCGGAGTATTTTATTTGGTTCAAGTGTGTGGTGTGTAACCTATGTGGTTCCATGTGTCCCCACGTTAAATCTATTGACAGTGACAAAAACAAATAAAAAATGGATCGTTTGCCGCCAATTAAAAATACTAAACGTTGGAACAGTAAAATACACCTTGCATTGAGAGGCGACGAGTTGCAGACTTAGAGACAATGAAAAAACAGATGATTTTGCGAATCAAGTTGAAGATAATAAAAGTATTAAAACATAGTAGTATTAAAACATAGTACCCTCCACCCCCAAACTTCATCACGCACTTATCATATAAAATAGTATACGAAACACGTGCGGACAGCAGGCGGTATCACAGTAACCGCCTGCTTTTCGCACTAGTTGCGTAATGTGCTATTAATAAATGATTAAAAATACGAGGTGGTTGACAGGTCTGGTCGTCGCCATGATGCTTGCATCCCCCTCTCTGGACCGCAAAGTACTTCCAAGATGGTGGCGCTCACAGCTGTCAGCCACCTCGTACTTTTAAACATTAAAAAAAAATATTTATCCTTCTCAGACCACCCTGAACTTGTTCCATAACATTTTCAAAGTACTAAGGATTTGGTGCTGATAACTTTTGAGCCTCGGAATTCACCAAATGAAGAGAATTTGTGGAGCTCAAATTTGCCGGCGTTTCTGTAATTTTTTTTTTTGCACTCATGCCCTCTTAATATAGGATTATGCGGTAATTGAATATCGGATTATGCATATATCTGATTGAGAAATAAAAGATACCCCATTCGACGCATTCTGCATCTGTCCACAAAGTATCGCAAGAATTCTATCTACCACTTAATTTTTTTATCTCAAATGTACTAAATTTTGTTCGATTGTAAAGGGATGTCGCATTGGCACATAAAGTTGATGAAGCCGACTATTTTTATGGGAATATTTTTTTTGGAAACAGGTAGGCAGCGAGGTCGAAATTACTCCGGCCATACAAACACCCGATGGTAGTATCATAAAAGTGAAAAAATGCTAATCATCAGGTTGCCTGGTTTAATGTTCCAGTTGGGGAATAAATCAGCATCTTGATAAAGCTGGTCGTCACAAGGACATCTTATCGATCATAAGGACGAAAGAAAATACACGGAGCTCAGAGTTGTAGTAAATACTAACTGTGGATCTGGCCGCATTGATTAAGGGCAGTTTCTGTGGCAAACGTAATATTCCTAACGAGCAAACTAATTATTCGATGGCGTGCTTGTGAAATTTTGCTTCTTAAGCCCGCCGTTTCAGCATCAAGAGCCATACTTTTAGAATTCAGAGTGATGCAATACTATGAAGTAGCTAATTCGCTTCTGCTACTTTGTTTATCGACATTTTAATTGTACTTCTCCCTCAACAAACCGGCGTATATCTTATTGAATAAATCAAAGCCCAGTAGAGTTGAATAACACCGGGCAGAATAGATCGTATAATAAACAGCGGAAGTCAAGATATTAACTCTAAGCCTCTTAGCATATTTTTCGGAAAGTTCGTGATTGTTATTACTCCATATATTTTCAATGCATTAATTATTCGCTGATCCGCTTATGCAGTTTGTATTAATTGGTTTGTCCGCGGGAACTCAGTGCAAGGACAATTCATTCAGACAGGCTACAACACTCAAAAGAAGGTTATTTTAGTCAGAACCGCATGAACAGTTGGCTCAACACCAACTTTCTAATGGCTGAGGTTCCATAGTCAATACTAACTTCACACCAATATCTCTCAAGTTTCGATTTCATAGTAGCACTAATCTCACTTGAATATAGCCATTGAAACTACTTTGTGCGTATAAACCGCATCTCCTCGTGATACTCTCAATCCTTCATGTCTCCACATTCATTGAGCCATATCACTGATGCCACTTTACTGGGGATTCACTCGTGATATCTCCACCCAAATTCCTTCGAATTTCCGATAATTGTAGAACTTGAAGTTTCAGAAAAAGTTCAAACGGGCGATGTCAATCCGCCTTTGTGATAAACAATAGCAGAAACAAGCAGGGGACAGCAAGCATATGACAGCACGCCATATGACAGTGAGCATGTCACTAAATGATCCTTGCGGATGGTCTCAAATATTACAAAAGTTCACACACTGTTAGATATTTATTGAAATTTCAGTCACCGCGTCATCTGAATTTTTGAGGTAGTGAGGTTGAATTCAATTTCAAATGAAAGCCTTCACTAAATTTCTCATTCATCTTGAAAATTCAAGGAAATTGGGTTTTTCATGTTGAACAATCATTGATTTTTCAACCAAAATTTGAATTTCAAAACTCGTCGTGAAAATTGAACATCACATACAATTCAATTTTCAATAGATTGCCAATTCAGAATAGTTGTTGCCTGAATTTTCAAAATTTTCAAGGTTTTTCAGTGCGGTATGGACCTGAAAGTCGAGAATTACTTGAATATTCATGAAATTAAGTAATTCGTCAATGAAGAAATATACAGAAATTTCATGTAACTTTTGCGTTGTTAAAAATTTAAAGCGTTAGCTTTAGTTAGCTCATTAACACCTCATTAACACCTATAATCTCATCCAATTCCAGATTTTTTGGAATTACTTTAGCCGTTTAATTACTCACACGGAAAAAGGTATACCTGAATTGAGTATAAAATATACTTGAATCAAGTATATTTTATTCTTGAATCAGGTTTATGCATACACTTGATTCTGGTATAAAATATCGTCAATTCAAGTATTTTTTCTGTGCAATTTTCTAAAAATTGACCACCGGCAAGGTGGCGACGGACATGCTCGTAGATGGTCGCCAAACTTCGCATTTTTACGTTTTAGACCATATTCTACATAATTTCCAATCAAAATTAGAGAATGTGAAAATTGTACGATTACAATGCTTCCATTTGAACGCAAAAATGGTATACCAAGAATGGCAAATATGCCACCGGGGATTTTCTAAAAGTAGAGCAGAAAGTCATCGCTTCACACCCACTCCCTAGCCACCACCTGAATTCCTCGATAAATTCCAAACGAGCTTTTGGCGCAGGGAAGAGATCGTCAAGGATGGATAAAGGAAAAGGCGAAGAAACTCACCAGCAGCGAAATTCCAAAGTAGAAGAGATTCTCGACTCCCTTAGCCCGGTAGTGCACTATCAGATCGTAAGATAATGTAAACTTATGCGTGGCACGCTCACCATACTCTTCTCCATGACCTCCCCTATTTCTCCATATCCCTCTGTCCCCTAACCCTCCGTACCACCATACTCCAACCCAGTGTACCGGGTCATCCCAAACCACCTCCCTAGCTCCCACTACACCACACAAGCGCCAAACTTTCTCCTGGCTTAAATATATCACTTCTACAGGTTCAACCGTATGCTCGTACCGTTCGCCAACACCGCTCTTCGGCTCCAATCCTCTCTGTATCAAGCATACACGTGGAAGAACCAGTTTTCCCACTACCCCTTCTCTTCTCTGTTCTCTGTTCATCCCCTGGAATGACCCAGCCTGTAATACTCAGCACCGAACTTCCTTTACCTCTGGTCCACCAATGTGCATCTCCGACAAGCCATATCCGCATTTAGATGCGGCTAGTTCAACATGCCTCCCTTGCAATCTGCCCTCATCCTCCCGTCCTTTCCTCTGGAACCACACACACACTCCGACCACTCACCTCAGCGAATTCCACCCACGAAAGCCACCCTCGTACGTTAATCCAGCCTCGGCTATACATCTACCCCTGGTCCTCGTATTTTGTGCCAACTATTGAGACTGGTTAAAATGTAGAAGACATGAGTCAAGCTTTGATACATATGTATATGTCGGGTGTATAGCCGAGTGGGTAAGGTGTCCGCCTACAAAGCCAGAGGTCCTGTGTTCGAAACTCGGCACCGGCGAATTATTTCTGGATTATTTGATTTAGTCAAATAATATAAGGACACCATCAAATATACGTTGTAACTATGAGAGAAACCCAATGTGTTAAGCCTGTTCGAATCATGTAAAAATACAGGACCCACAGTTCCACGTGTTTCGAGGATCTAACTGACTACAGTTGATTCTCACCTTCGAAATACTGTCGATACCATCGTAACCTATATAGGCTACAGAGGAAATAGTCGTGAGTTCGAACGACAATAAAAGAGTCGCGAACCCGTCGCTAATGACCTAGCTGTTGATGCGACGGTAAGCCCCAACAAACAAACAAGCAAACAAACATCTGTATACCTGCTACAACCCAAATTCACCATACCCCAACATGTTTGATAAATGTTTAAAATAATGGGGATCAAAGAGATGCACCCATGATTACTCAATCTGCAAATTTCCAGCGCTGCATCGTCATATTTCCGTGAGCACCGTAATTTCCTGATTCCATCAGCGTGCTACCTGATTCTGAGGAAATAACGGATGTGAGGGAGGAATGGGTACACTCATGACGTCCTCGTTTGACGTAATTAATCGAGGGAGGTCGCGTGGCTTACCGGTGGGCAGAGTGTAATGGGCAAACCAGTCAAGGCTCACTGCCTCTCAAGTTTTGCTGGCCTAGTTTAACACATTTTGAAACATCTTCTGCCGTCCTATCGTCAGTACTCACGTTTACCAAGCTTGAAATACGCTACATTTGAGCTTTGCTTTTGGTATCATCAGCTCTCGGGATATATCCGATAATTGAAATTACTCGGATTGAAAGATTCATTTATTGTTGACAAAGCGGTTTGGTTGATTCTTTTAAGGTTACCACACAGAAATATATATATTTTAGGTATGAACTCAGTTTGTATAAATGTGCGATATATATTTTATGTTTTGAAAAATTTATGAAATTAGCTCATATGATATATATTTTGTTGGATATTGTTTAATGGAGGTTCGTGATAGTTAATAATTCATACATCGTCTATTTTAAAAAAGTGGGAACTCTGAGAAAACACTATTTTTTACAACTGCACTGAGAGAAAAGTTTCCTAATATGCAGACCATATTTACTGGAGAGAAGTGAATTACCAAACGGGTAAATATCGACTCCTTAATAACAGACAAGCGTATCTACATAGGGAACTCATAGAACGTACGCTTGTCTGTTATTAAGGTGTCGATATGTTTCAGATATTATAAACTTTTTTCTCAGTGTGGACGTTTTATTGCGTTAACTCACCATTCGTTAACTATTAACGAGTCGTTTGTTGACTTTCATGGAATTTTCATTCGGTCATATTCAACTTCATCATGAATATGACCGACTAATTCAGTAGCGAAGTGGTAAAACGGTACAAGTCAATTTTGACTATTGACCAGTTTTCAATGAATATCTCGGAATCTAAGGCAGATAGCAAAATTTTTGTTATAACCTTTTTTGTACAGCCGATCGAGAGCTACAACAAGTGTAATTACAGAAATTTCGCTATCTACCTATCTTAGCTTTGGGAAGCTAAGCAGCGCTGAGCGTGATTATTAGATGGATGGGTGACCGCGCGGGAACACCTCAGGAAAGAAACATTGTTTTGAAAAACAGGAAAAAGCATTTGGGAAAAAACAAATATACGGAAAACGGGATGAAGGAATGAAAAACCGTAAAAACCGAAAAGTTTATGGGAAATGGAATAAAAAAAAAATGCAGGCCGCTGTAATAGTACGTGGGTACGTCCAGGGCCTTCCTTCTTTCTCGAATTTTCTAGAAACTCCTTGCATCCCCTCGAATTTTCTGGAAACTCTTTGAATTCTCTCGAATTTTCTGCACTGATAGAATGATGAATTTATTCCAAACGAGATTCGTTAACTATTAACGAATGATAGAGTTGAATATGACCAAATGAATATTCGTTAATAGTTAACGAATGGTTCACTTGAATGGCGAAAGTCAAGTCAAACAAGGCTCCTCAAATAGGGGAGGATGGGGCAAAACGGTCCCCCTTCAATCGTCAATATTTTCCGATTCAATAATCCGATTGGGATGAGTTAGAGCTCGTTTTGAAGAATGAAAAATTATCTTCAAAATGAAGTTGAAACTGGGAATTTTCACAATGTCATTCACAAGTTATTGACAATTGAAGGGGGGCCATTTGCCCCACCCTCCCCTATACATTCGTTAACTATTAACGAATGAACATTTGGTGGGACCGAATAGACCCTAACCTCCAACCAAAATCCATTCGTTAACAATAACTAATCCGTTCTATCAGTGTAGAAACTCCTTGAATTCTCTCGAATTTTCTAGAATCTCCCTGAATTTCCTCGAAATTTCTAGGAACACCTTGATTTTTTTCGAAATTTCAAGAAAATTCTCAAATTACCTCGAAATGTCTAGAATTTTCTAGAATTCCGATAGATGGCGCTGCACATAAGGACCGTTTCCCAAAATGACCCCCCAGATAGAATCCATAGACGTATACGCGTAAAAAAAACTCAACTAAGAGATAAGTTTTACCGTTTTACCGCTTCGCTACTGGATTAATTATTAGTCAATAAGCCTTGGTAACAATCAATTAATCATGCTATCAGTGTAGCTTCACTAATTTCGGGCTGGACTGATGTTCGTGATACTCTCCTTCTTTGTACTACCGGTGGTTAGCTTATTACCCACAGGCGATTGTTATCTCATTGATAGTTTTACCCTCTGCATCATACATCCGACATATAGGTAGCGATGCAAATACGTGCTGCTAATTACATGTATCCTTAAATAACCATGTTCTAGTGGTAATTACCGTTGGTCAATTTTGAGTACAAAATGTTAGTACAAAGGGTAAAAGTTATGGAAGAATTTTCACTTTTAGCATGTGAAATACTACATGAATATGAATCTTTCAACGCACCCACTCCTTCATTTCTGTAATTTTAGCGTCACTGGGGAAAGAAAAAAATGTTGATGGAAATTTCCCTAGCCATTGCAAAAAAAAATCCATGGTACATTACAAAAGGTGAAAGGCAGTGAACAAGGATGGAAAATAATGCTTCGAATTGCTCGCACGCGCGCAACTCACGAACGTGGGTGGGATCCCGGTGTAATCCGCGTGAATTCAATTTTGTGCTGCGAATTAAGGGATCGGAGGTGGGTACGTACACGACGCCAGAATCCCCGGGACAAAGTTTCTACTTGGATACTGCAGGCAAAAATAGAATTGAGATAAAAAAAAGACTAGGCAGGTGTAGATGAAAACATTAAAAACAAAGAAAAATGCACGAGTCGGAGTGGCAAATAAGTTAGAGATGATACTTGGAGAGTGATGAAAAAGTGAATTTAGGAGTGAGAACAGAGGGAAAAAGAGAATGGAAAGCTGAAGGGCACAACTGACTAGAGTTGCGAATGAAAAAAAAAAAGTGAGAATTACAGGGAAGGAATTTTATTCAACCCGCGTAACTTTTAGCTCAAGTTGTGAACCAAATTAATTTACATGTAGATATCTCTATCTGCAATGCATATTTAAAAAAAAAGTTACCAAGTTGACCCCGCATGAGAAACTGTGGCTTCCGGATCATTAGCCGAGATAACCATGACGCTCGTTAACGGGAGGAAGCACACCAGCGCCTCTCGGTATTTCGAAGGCGGACGCTAGAGATTCAATCATGATGCTCCCATCCATCCCTCCCTTTCCTTTGCACTTTCTACTAACCCACCCAACGTGTTTACATCGGAGAGGGTAATGGATTAACCATGGAAATCACGAAACGAGATCGAGAACTGGTAATATTGGTCTTTAGATACGGGTTTACCAGAGGGGTGAGGGGGGGGGG